>NC_089824.1:67847273-67959773 GCF_035046505.1 Tiliqua scincoides
GCTGCAAGTGTATAGAGCCCTATGGGAAGCGAAGCAGCCTCATGGTCACGTTTACTCGCGAGTAGGCAGACGTACCTTGGCTGGTGGTCAGGCCAGGCAAAGGGTAATGTGAGGACAACAGAATGGTCCTGATCCGATGGGACTGGTGCGCAACAAAAGTCCCAGAAGGCAGTCTCTCCCCCCCCCCCCACTAGAAAGGACCAACAAAGAACTGGCAAGGGGAATGTTTTCTATTTTGCACTTGCAAAGTTTCCCTCACAGCCCAATCCTACCCACACTTTCCTGGGAGTAAGCCCAACTGACTCTAATGGGACTTATTTCTGAGTAGACATGCATAGAATTGGGCTCTGAGGCTGGACTCTTTTCCCCACTTTCCTGGGAGTAAGCCCCATTGACTTGTAAAGCCAGGTGGATCTTTGTATTGATGGGCTTGAAATAGAAGGACTTTAAACTGGGCACTGGGGAGGGCTGAAGATCTCACTGATTCTTTGGGGGGGATGTTATTGCAGGCAGACTACAGAGAAAATTCACTTGCTGGAACAGGACTGGTTCCCCCTTATTTAATTATTTCTTTCATTTTGATTTCATTTATAATTATTTATTTTAATTTGCTTGATGATGTCACTTCTGGCCATGACATCACTTCCAGTGGGTCCTAGACAGTCATTCTTAAAAGTGGGTCCCAGTGCTAAAAGTATGAGAACTGCTGCAATAAGGTGTTAGTAAGTTGACACGGGGCGTGTATGTGAGACTCTACAAGTTTTCAAAATCACTAAAATCATTAACTTGTAGGAATAATACCATCATGTTATATATCAATCAATGCGTAATTTCATGCAGAATGCAATGAAACAAACCACATTGAAATATCTTGTGTTCTATCAAAAGGTACAGCCAAAAAACAAGTGGGGCGGGGCGATGGTACATCACCACGCCCACCACCTGGGGTCTTGCCCCGCCCACTACATGGGGTGATGTGCAGGCCTCCCGCACCGGGTGACGCGAATCCCAGTGACGCCACTGGGTCAGGGCACCCTTTTCATTAAAAGTAAAAAGCTGACCACGTGTCAGTAGATAAAGCTAAAATATTCTCATTAATGAGGAAACAATGATTTCAAGTAAATTAAGCTGAAGAGGCCCTATTTGAAGACTTTGTTCTTTCTGATGGTGTGAAAACGGCCAGTGTTAAATTCAACAGCAATCCACAAGCTTGTCAACTAGATAGTATGAAAGTATGGCTAGTGGCACCACTATGTAGTTTATGTTCATATTTGCTTTTAAGCTCTGGAAGACTTCAACTGAGCATGTATGTTTAACTCAGCAGTTATTAATTTCATTAACATGATATCTGAGATACACTGAGTGTATCTTTGTTCTTTGTTAAACTTAACTAGAACTGCATTAACTACATATATCATCTGTATTTCTCTAGTTTGTCAATGAAAATCTATTGACATCTATGTTAACTACCAGAACAAGGAAATGAAAAACCAGGCCTTATTCACAGGAACAGGATAATCAAGTATCATATTGTTTCATAGCAGGCACTTTCCTATAAATAAGACAAATCAATCTTTGACTGGATTCACATGATCATATGTTTTTGCAGTATAGGTCATGACTCATTATCCACTGGGGTTCCGTTCCAGAATCCCCAGTGGATAAAACAAAATCAATGGATACCAAATCAGTGGAAAAATAGCTTTAAAGACCTTCTTCCAGGTTTCTTGCTCCTCCATTGTCACCCCAGAATACATTGGTATAGATACTATACTGCATTTAGCCATTCGATGGGATGAATAATGGAATCTAGAGGAATTAAATTATTCCATTAGATTCCATTATTCACACCATCTAGTGTCTGAATGTGGTACTGATGCATTCCGGGATGACAACGGAGGAGCAAGAAACCCGGAAGTGGGTCTTTAAAGCTGTCTTTAACGCTGAGAAGCTTGCAACCAGTGCGGTTCATCAACACAAAGGAAGGAAATAGGATTTTGGTGCCTTTTTTTCCTTGTTACAAGGCATTAAAAGGTATCAGTGGTAAATCAAATCAGTGGATGCCGAATCAGTGGATACCGAGGTCCCACCTTTAGTTATAATGGTTCTGTGATATGGCTGCACCCCAAATGTTCTCTCACATGTCAGTTGTTGATTGATTCTCTAAACCAGGAGGTTTGCATTTCTTTTCATTTAGAGATATGAGCCTCCCATTGAAACAGCAGTTGTGTGTACAAAAAATCCATGTGCATATCTGTATGTATGTATCTGTGTATGTAGCACAGTTCATCAGAAATTGATTGCCTCCCTGATCTGTCAGAACTCAATACAACAATTTTAAACACTGGTATGCTTCATTTTGTAAACCTCCCTTGGTAGTGATTAGCCAGGGAAGAACGACTGGTACCATAGTAGTTTGCCTAACAGCCCACTTTAACTTTTACTTGTTTAATTTATTTGCAAAGCACCTGTGTTTTTGCAGGGAGGGGTTATGTGATAGCTGTAGTGAGAGGAAAGCGGTATTTTGGGATACTGCATTCTACAAAATGTAAAAAGTCACAACTAGACTTAACTTACTGCATTATTTATCAGAGATACTTATACACGAAAGAGAGTTGGTATGTTCTTATATTCTTTCAAAATAGATTGGCATCTCCTGTAATACAAATGGGTTATGAAAATTAGATTAAGGTGCTGCGTTTCCTTAGTTTTGTTTTACCAGTGTTCCATTTATAACCACTAATTTTTGAATCCCCTCTCCACATAAATTATTGGGAAGACTTTAAGAAACATTCTCATAGTACAGCGTTTGGGGTTTGTTATACTTTGCAGTATGTGCTGGTAAAATAAAATGATTTTAAAAAATCCTTTAAGGATATGCTGATTATTTGCCCCCTCATATATTATCTGTTTTTTGAATGTATTAAAATATAACAGTGCAGTTAACATAAAATCATAATGATAATTTGTTAGTTAAAGGCTATTTCAGTCTATAAAACTCTGATTACTTGAAATTTAGCTCCGGTTTTATGAGTTTTCCCATATGATTGCCCACAAATTTTTATGTTGACTAAATTGTAAATTGTTTAAACTGTTCAAACAAATTACTTAGCAATTAAACCTTCAGCAAAATTGTAACTCATTTTAAATTTAGCATGGAGGTTTGATGCTTTTTATTGAGGAAAATAACTGAACAAAATTGTGAAGTATGCAAATTTTCAATCCCAGAGAGACAGTCCCCTCAGAGGACAAAAGCATTCCTAACACTGTGGGCACAGGAATGCCTTTGAGGGCAATGAATTAATTTTGCTGTAAAGAGTATATTGAAGAAATTCCTGCTGTAGAGCATCCAGCTTTTATGCTTTTCAAGTTATTCTTTCCCAGCAGGGATGGTGGGTTTTTTTTGGTGGTTTTTTTTTTTTTTTTTTTGCTTAATTTGGAATAACCAATAAGTAACTATTCTTCCTGAACTTGCCCTGTAAGCTGATGTTTCCAACTGACTGGAGGAAAAATTAATTGTCTGATTGCATACCTTAATGAACAGGCCACTTCTGGATTCTCTCCCCTAACCCACCCCAAACAGCTGGGTTCCATCTCCAAAACTGCTGGCTCAAACCCACAGACTCCATCAAAATTTTGATTTTCAAAAATTGCCAGTCCTATTGTAAGCATGTCATCAGAACTATTTATAAAAATTGTATACATACTCCATGGGACTTTGGTGTTGTGTTTCTTGGAGAATGGCCCCATCCCTACCCTTCTATCTTCAGCCTCTGACAGGGCTAACCACTTGTCAAACTCAGTAGAGTGTCAGAACGGTTTGCAACATGTCATGTGGATATGCTGTTCAAAAGATGAAAGTCAGAAAGCCCACTGGGCTAACATTAACCCTTGGACACGTGAAAAGCATAGTTTGCTAGATTACAGCCAACCATTTCAAAGGGAGCAAAACCACCACTAAAAATTAAAGACAACAGTATGGCAACAGGCGTTGCATGTATAGTAAAGATTTTGACTTCTCACTCTTTTTTAACAATCCTCTGAGACTTTGTGGCAAAATTAGTAGTTATGTCATCAGTTAAAAAAAAAAGTAAGCTGTTCGAACAGAAAAAAGTTTCATTGGAGCACAAGTCCTTAAGGATGCATAAAGGAGCTCTGTGGGTTGTAACCCTCCCTCCCTTTAAAAAAAAAAATTCAGAGGAATATAAGGAGCTGTTGTGCATAGAAAGGAGTGCCCCATCCGCCAGCGATACCCCTTGCATGTCTATCAGGGAGAAGTCCATTTGCACATCATAAGAGGGCTGCGCCTTCAAACACCCCAACAGAACCGTAGTTGTCTTGGAGGTATATCAAAAGCCAAGAATTGCGGAGGGGGAGAACAAGATAATAGGGACATGTGGCATCATTTCATTGGTGATAGAGACAGTTACTCTTGAGTGAAGAAGCTCAAATGGTTCAGGAGGTGTGGTCGGGAATGGGGCTGTTGGATAGCTCTGAGGAGAGGACTCAAGGTGGTAATGCTCCCTTGTGACTAACAGCCCAATGCTATCCCTGGCAGTTCCACTGGGTGCAGCGGCACCAAAATGGCTACTGCCACATCCTGTGGTGCTACTGGGGCTGCCAGAGGCCTCCTTGGGGGAAGGGAACTTTAGTTACCTTTCCCTGAGTAAGGGTGGAGGGGCTGCAATGGGTTTCCTCCATTCTGTGCCGGCTATTTTGCTGGCACAAACTGAAAGAGCTCAAAGCCCAACACAGAAGATAGGATCTGGCAGCTGCTCCACCGGTCCCACCCCTTTCCCTTCTGGTTCCTCCCCCCGTCCTGCCCTTCTCCACCCCGTTCCACCCACTCCTCACGTCCCCTCACCCTGAAGGTCCTCACTACTGGTCAGTGCTGTGGGAGCACTGGCTGGCCATCCACGTGGCACTGAGACACAGTGTTGACTAGTGCTGGCCCAGCGCCAGCGACCCCTCCTCGCACAGTGTCATGGACATGCCTTATGGCATGTTTGTAACACTCAGTGCCATGCACTGGATCTCAGCACCAGCCCTGAGAGCCCATAGGATTGAGTTCTAATCCTGAAATTCGGAGTGATCCAAGAGGATGTTGGAGTAGCTATTCTCCATCCACCACAACTTTTACAATCAGATGGTTTACAACACAGACATATATTTGAAATTTTTAGACCTGATGAAATGGATCTCTGTCCCATGTTGTCTGCATTGAAAGCATTTGGGAATCAACATTGCATTAGCTACACTGAGAATGTAGGTGTTTCTAGAGCAGGGGTGTCCAAAGTTTTTGGCAGGAGGGCCACATCATCTCTCTTACACTGTGTTGGGGGCTGAATTAATTTGCATTTCAAATTTGAATAAATTTACATAAATGAATATATTAAAGATGAACTTATATGAATGAATGAAGATTTTGCAATAGCTCAAGGCCTATAAAAAGCCTTGCACAAAGCAAGCCTGTCCTTTTCTTTGCTGCCGCTACTGCATCACAGAGGTGAAACAACAAGCAGTGGAGGAGCCCTCATACCACAGCTCACTTGAGAGGCCAAACAGTTGCCCTCACGCTGAGAGCAGTTGCGTCGGGCCAGTGTGGGCTCCAACAAATCTCCCGAGGGCCAGAGGCTCATTGGAGACTAGGGGCTCCCTGAGGGCCGCATAGAGAGGCCTTGAGGGCCGCAAGTGGCCCCAGGGCTGGGGTTTGGGCACCCCTGTTCTAGAGCAATCTGTTTTCTCACTTAAGCTTATTAGAAAACAAAATGTGTGTGGATCCCTCAGCTTGGGCCTCTAGTGTCTGTCAGCTGAGCTTATCTTGTCATTTTATGCCAGCTTGGTGGCCTCAAATCAATCCTTTCAGAGACAGAAGGAATATTTAATATTAGGACACTAGTTGAACTGGTTGTGTAGATGTAGGAGAATGAACTACACACAAATTAACAGTGCATCATAACACTGAAAAGGTGATTGCCTACTTCTGTGGTTTTCAAACTCACAGGGAGTTTGAATTCCGCAATAAGTCTTTGTGGGGGCAGGGGAGGCAGCGGTGCAATCCCCAGGATCGTGCCGCTCAGGGGGGCTGCAGGGGCTTGTTGCACTTGCCCAAGCCTCCTGCAGCCCCCCAGGGGTGTGGGGAGCCCTGCGCGACCTTCGGCAGGGCTCCCCAGGTCAGGTCAGGTGACAGCGGAGTGATCGCGCCCTGCTCTGCTAAACCGGAAGCGGTGCGTGATCACCCCAGTTCCCCTTTTGACCAGGCTGCAGGGGCTGGGGTGCACCCTCCAGTCCCTGCAGCAGCTGTCCCTGGATGCAGGGAACCAGGCGTGAGCGCCTGCAGGACTCCTCGGGTCAGGGAAAGTGAGAGTGGGGTGATCGCGCTCCGCTTTCCCCACTGGCATGGCTGCAATGGCACTGGAAAATTGCATAGGATTGGGCCCTTAATCAAGCAATAATTTTCTTTACCTAGGGTATGTTATTTTCTTTATACTTAGCATATTGTTGAATGCACAAATCATAGCAATGGAGTGCACTTGACATTTCATATTCCACTAGATTTTGTGAGTATGTTTCTTTTGGGGCTATTGCATCCGGACAGGTTTAGTTTTAGGTCTTCATGAGGACTTCTGCCTGAGTAAGAGCATTGAAAAAGGAAACAAAAGTCCTATAAAATAATCTGTAGGTTGTCTGAGTATTTTTTTTGTGCCTTTATGTTTAAACAGTTGTAGCAGAAATTCAAGTAGGCATATATTGTTAAGGGGAAAAAGTACTAAAGATAGATTCTATATCTTAGAAATTCAAATTTCATAAAATGGTCTTTCTTTCTTTCTTTCTTTCTTTCTTTCTTTCTTTCTTTCTTTCTTTCTTTCTTTCTTTCTTTCTTTCTTTCTTTCTTTCTTTCTTTCCTTTTATAGAGGAGTTAGCTTTTGCAAAACAAGGTCTCTGATTATCTGATATCCTCCGGAAGGTTAGGAAAGTTGTTTCCTATATTACTTAGGGAAAAAATTCTTTTTACAATTGAAAATGTCAGCATCAATTTAAAGTAACACTAAGCATGTGCTTGCTTTCTGAATATTATCCTCCTCCACCTCCCCTCCAACCACCCTGCTGAGGATCTGAGTGTGACAGTTTGATTAGATCATCAATCCTTACTGTTAACAGCACTTTTCCTGAACACCTGGGTTGCTAGGTCACATCTGAGTTTAGCTACTGTTGCTTTAGTGACCTAGTGTGCTTACTCCACAGCAATTTACATTTAGTCCTCACATTTAAACTTGCCTTACAACAACAGTTTACTTTGGAAAAAGCCCCCTTTTGCTCTCCTTTTCAAGTTATACTATATGATGTGTGATAAAACTGTAAAGGGTGGAACTTATTTTTAATTGTGTGATCACCTGCCTCAATGATGAACTCTCATGGCTCTGTTATACCAGAGTCTTAGCTTTATTATATACAAATCAAAATACACCCAAAGCATGTGCAGTGGAACTTCATTATTTGAATGATCACAGAGCATATACATGCGTGCCTACAAGTTGAACGTGGCCTCTATGGTGTGTTGGACTTGGATGTGGCTTTATATGCTATCACACTCATTTCATACAAATTGCTGTGCGGACAGTACAGATGAACCTTGTGGACAATATTTTACGGTTTATGATAGAAAACACATACTCAAATGCCCTTTGAATACTTGTTGGTGCTATGTTCCTCTCCTTGTCCTCTGTCCTTTTAATTTGTTCTTCTTCTGGCTTTTTTTCCTGCCTTGCTCTACTGGTGCTCTTGATCTGTTGCTGGTGATCTGTTATGTCATAGTTGAAATGCCCACTTTACCAGCCATTGGCTTAGCAGGTGTAATTTCACAGAGGGGTTGGGCAGCTTAGTATTCAGGAGAACATTGGAGGTCTTAGGGTTTAAATCCTCCCCCTCTATAGCTGCTTGTTTGTACAATGTAGATCTCAGCAGGAATGTAAAACTACAGTTAACTGGCAGCCCAATCCTATGCTTCCGTAGCACCCAGGGCTAGAATGGCACCAAAATGATGACTGCTGTATCCTATGAGGCCAAGGAAGCAGTGCCATGTCTCTTTAGGGTAACACACAGGCAGCTCCAGCTTGTCTCCTCAGATCTGTGCCTGCTATTGATCATTCACATATATTAAGATATAGAACTGCAGACCTTAATTTTGGGTATTAATGTTCTGAATAATTTGGGAATTGTAATTTTAAAATAGCTTACATACTTGAGGTGCAAAAAGAATAAAAAGATAAATATTTGCTAATTGCAGCAGAAAAGGATATCTGTTTACCCAGAAATTGGCATATTTTAATTTAGTTTTTTTACTTATAAAATTTTATCACATTTATCACATTACCTAAGGCACATTATCACATATGGTAATTTATCACATTACCTAAGGCAGGTAACAGCAAAATGTGAAATGGTTAACTTAAAACTAATACAGCAACTAATCCCTCAGTAACAAACCAGCCATATAAACAATAAAAACAGCACAATTGTACTATCCACTACAAATGTTCGAGGATAAATTCATCTTCATGTGACACCTAAAAGCTATTGGGTGAGTGTCCTTGGGGAGAATCAGTTGACTGACCAAGTGGTCTTCATGGGCAGCACCACCTACAAAATGCTGCAGTAATCAAATCAGGCTGTTCTCAGTCCCTGGATAAATGTGGTAAGGCTATTTCTGTTCACATGGTGGGAAGACAAATGGAGAATCTGGGTAACAAGCAGCATTAAGCTTGCTGAAATTAATAAAATCTTTTTCACATCATACCTCTTAAAATCTTTTCTTCTGCTGTCGGTATAGCTTGATTTATATTTCCCTGTTTATGGGTATGTGTTGGAGAGAACAATTTAACAGGCTTTTAAAAAAATTTAGCATCAGACTAGCGTATAATTATGCAACTACGTCTAACATTATTGGATTTTCCAGTATTTCAGTACACCATTGTTTCATCTCTACTTTTTCAGCGCTGGTAATGCAGGTATGGGGAAGAATAGGCAAGCATTTATCATAAAATCATTACATCTCAAAATTGTGTTTCTTTGAGGAATGTGGAGAATCTGAATGCCTTTGAATAAGATGCCATGTTTCAATTGTACTTAACAGTTAAATATAAAACAGTAGATGCTGGAAAGTTTAAAGAATCATTCATAGATTTTATTAGTAGCAAGCAAAACTAGCAAAATAACTATGACAGGTGATGGGTATGCATATGGGTTTCTGTATTCTATATCTCCCCCCCCCCCGGCCCTGAATGCAGTTTCTTGTGGTCTCTCTAAGAGCTAAGCTACTCACTGTCAGGAAGGAAGGGCAGGTTTTGTATGGGCGGAAGTAGAGATGCATTCAGTGACTCCATTGGTTGGGGAATACACATGCTGCTGATTTTTAGCCATTGAAAATGAAGCCTGCACCTCTCATGTTATTTGGACCTATCTTACTCTGTATTTCTTGTTGCACTAGGATGTGACAGAATGGTAGGAATTGATGTGTTTGTTTTTTTTAATAGATAGATCAATATATAGGTTTAGTCATTTCAGCCCGAGTAATTAGTGTTTTAGACACACATGTGCTTCATTGTGAATCCAACGTGAGAGCTTTTCAGTTTCCTGTAGAATAATAAGTAATAACTTTCTGAAAGTTGAAAACCTTTTGAGGTTGAAGTTTGCTTGGTTTCTGCGAAGAAGTTGCTTATTTAAATTTGTGCTCCTTCAGGTTAGTGACTGTAGAGACTGTTTTAATGATTGTGGAAACTTTGTAGTGTTCTCATTTTGTGACAAGGGATGATGGCTGCACCATCATTCTCTGCAGTGGTGCTACAACTTTGGAACTCCCTCTGAACAGAGTTAAGAACTGCTTCCTCCCTGGTAATCTTCCAACTGAGACTGAAGACCTTTCTGTTCATGTTAGCCTTCTCCCTCTCATGGGTCCCCCATAAGGTCTTTCCTTATTTTTATTATCTCTTCAATATGTGCTGCAGTTTTATGTTTTTGTATCTGTGTTTCTGTGTTTGTGTTGTAAACCGCCTTGGTCATCTTAATTTTTAAGAGGAAAGGCAGCATATAAATCTTTTATATAATTTTTTTTCTTTTTGCTAAAGTCTGGTAGTCCTTGAAGGAGCATCTTTTCCCACAATGAGTTGCTTCACCCATTAAGGTCCAGAAGGGTGGCCCTCGTCTTACCACCTATGAAATAATCTGTGAAGACATGAAATTGGACTTTCCTTAGGCTCATTCATAGGCTGATGAAGTGCTATGGTAGTTGCTTTCCATGATTTCTTCCCACTGTTAAAGTTCAATCCTGTCCTTTTGGTATATAGAAGGCCCCAGGTTCTATTGCCAGCACCTCCAGGTAGGGCAGAGAACAATTCCTACCTGAAACCCCCAAGAGTTGCTGCCAAGTATTGGGACCCCTGACAGCAAGACAAGTGATGTTATATAGGCAAACATCAGTAGGAGGTTTGGCTTGGTGCTCCAAAGCATGCTTTTCACACATTTAAAAAAAAAACACCCTCCTGTCCACTTATTCTTACTGGTGTTTGTCATGTTGCATCTGACCTCTCAACCCAGAAGTAACTGGTAAAATCATCACCCGTTATGTCCAGTGGTACGTACAATAAGTGAATCATGCGAAGTGGTATGGCAGGGGATAAACATTGAGAAACACTGCATTAGATAATTGTTACCAGATACCTCATAATATGAGGGATTGCCAAAATGATCCTTCATTCATATCTCAACATGTCCTTACTTCAATGCATTATTATATATAGAAGAAGGTCGGTCTCTCTCTCTCTCTCTCTCTCTCTCTCTCTCTCTCTCTCTCTCTCTCTGTGTGTGTGTGTGTGTGTGTGTGTGTGTGTGTGTGAGAGAGAGAGAGAGAGAGAAGCAATGTTACTATCACCACTGTGGATTCAGAAACATGAATATCTCTTTTATACTTGCAGATGTACTCTTTCTGTTACACCAACTCTCAACCTTATCATTCTGGTTTGTGAAGAGCTGTTCAGAGTAGCACTAGTGAGAAAAGGGCCAATGAGAAGGAATAATATTTTTCACCAAGCAAGGTATGTTTGGGGGAAAATAGAGCACTCTGGAAGGAATGCACGCAGCTACTGGCAGGGTTCTTAACACCATGCCTCCTTCTCTGGGAACTCCCAGGAGGATTTCCCAGGAGGATTTCAGGAGAATCACAGCCTCTTCCTGTGCCTCTTCCCTTCATTCATTTGATAAGCCTGCACATTTCAGCTTTATCCATGAAACATTTGGTATATGCAACCCTTTAAGAAATAGAAAAAAAAAGAAACCCAACAGAAAAGCAGCACCCCAAACTCCTACTTTGTTGGATCACGATATACCAGTATATATAGTTGCTTCTCATATGTCTATTGAAGGGTCACATTTGTCTCTGTAGTACAGAGGGTAGCTGGGGGCTCTCTTTAAAATGTATAGGAGATTACGTGCAAAACTGCTGTGCTTCATTGCATCAGCAACTTTACTAGAGGCTTTGTTCAGGTTTTTTGGATACACACAAAATAGACAGCAGAGGGGGCCAGGCTCTTCTAGATCACCATACAGGCTGCTATTGAAGTCCCAACATATGTTCTATGGTTAATGTATTTAACTATCAGTAGTCTTTACTGGTATTATTTACAGAGAAAATACATTTCTTTGTAAAACGAGGATAAAAATGGCTTTGTTTTTCATATATTTTGCAAGGTTTTGTCAATTTTTTTTCAGAATTACTCAAATGCTAAAACAATTGGAATCAAGATGATTCAGCTGAATCAGTATTTCCTCAGAAGTCAAAAGAATCTGCAGATATGAACATCCTGACAAATGTTTATTTTTGTATATTGGAGATTTTTAAGCCAGTTCTGCCCACCATTGGCAGTGACGTCATTAAGCAGGAAAATATTTAACAATCCTAGGCTGCAATCCTACCCACACTTACTCAGGAGCAAGTTCTATTTACTATCATTGTTAAAGGAATATACATAGTAGTTCGTTAAAATTACAGGTCTGTAACATTTCCCCACATGCAGTCACATACCATGGTAGCGTCAAGTCTATTAAAAATAAAATATTGAAATGAATGGGGACCTACCTGAAATTGACTCACGACCCACCTAGTGGGTCCCAGCCCACAGTTTGAGAAACACTGGCTTAGTACCTTTCTGTTGTGTACACATCTACTTTTTGTGGCTGAGGTCTGTGCCACTGAATTAAACATGTACACGGTCATATCACATTTAACACCAAAACATGGTTTCACAACATGAGAATTAATCCTGGTTTCAAAGAGGAAGGCCAAAGCTTCTGGTATTTCTGATGCTCTTCTGAGATCCCTCCAGAGTTCCATTAAGCCCCAGCATTCCTGTTCCAGAGAGGGAAGCCAGAATTTGTAGTTTTGCTGCTTGTCTTTTCAGCTTGTCCAAGCATTTTAGGACCACAACAGCAAAATGAGCCTGAATGCTCCTCTTCAGCTTCAGAGAAGGAGGCTGGATTTTGTCATTTTGGCACTTGGTTTCTGAAGACTTAACACCAAAACAAAGTTAGCTGGGGAGGGAAGGAAAGGATTGTTTCTGACCTCTTGCTGCATTTTGCAGTATGAGTTCAGGGACAAGAATCTTCTCCTGAGAAAGGCCTAGTATCATACATTTTTGCCCGGCCACCAAGGCCCCGCCAGAATTGTGGACTCTTGTGTGGGACACATACAACTCCAACTTAGTTTTCATAATTTCTTACTCTGAATAATAACTGGTGAAATGTCTTCTTATGGTGAATCAGCTGAATCCTAACTAAACCCCCATGCCAGTGGTACTCAAACTTTTCTGGTCAGTGGCTCCCTTGACCCCCGTGGCTGTTGGCCATGACTCCCCATCATGTTCCTGAGGGCTGGAAGTGACATCATTAAGCAGGAAGTGGCCAGAACTATATTAAATATAATATTATAATATTATATTTATTATAATATAATATTAAATATAAAATATATATTAACTATATTAATATTAATTATATTAATCATATCATTAATTAAATGCAGATCTTAAAAATATATTATTAATACACAGCAATATACATGCTTTATAAATGATCAGCTGCTGATCACTGTTGGAGACAGGATGCTGGAGAAGGTAGATTTTGTCTGGTCCAGGAAGACACATTTTTTTAACTTTGTCAGCATACCAATAGAATTGTTTGATCAAATGAACTTTGTGAACAACCAGTCTGACCAACATTACACACACACATCCCTGTGGACCCCAATCCAGCTAGTCATTTCCCCCATTCTCCTTGCATAGGATTGAACCCTTTATTAATTTAATGAAATTAAATTTTTCCAGCAGCTGGTGGGGAAAGCAAAAATAGACCATGAAAATATATCAGAACTGATAAGGGTTTGGTTAGGAAGCTGATTTGTCTCCTATACTAGGAGATGCACAGCTCAAGCCTATGCATGTCTACTCAGAAGTAAGTCCCATTAGAGTCAATGGGGCTTACTCCCAGGAAAGTGTGGATAGGATTGGGCTGACAATCACCACCAATGGCTGATAAGTATTTCCTTCAAATAGCAAGATTCATCACTTTAAAAATACAGCCTCTTCTTCAGTCAAACAACAAGATTAATAAATCACTTTAAAAACAGTACCCTTTTTCTGCTGCTGACCAAGCAAAGTGTTTGCTTGTCTCTCCCCTCCCCCTTTGCCAACTGCATGGAAACAACTTTAAGACCTCTGGTGACTGGTAAAATAGGAAGCATTTTATTTGGGGAGGAGGAGGAAAGCAGGAAGGTTTGGAGAAAGGGGGGGTGGAAGAGGGAGGGGGTTGAAAAGAGAGATTTCACTTTGATGAGAAGCAATCCCAGGCTGGGAACTAGGAACCAACCAGACAAGGATCAGTGAGGGTTAAGGACTGCAAGCTGAACATGCTTGGTACTTGCCAGATGGGGGTTGGAGTTGAAGAGCTTTGGAAACAACATGCAGGGAACGCAGAAGGCGGCAGCCTTGGAGTGGAGGGAGAAGAGGGCGGGCGGCAGCAGCCACTCTTGCAGCTGAGTAACTCCCGTTTCTTCTGCTTTAAAAAAAAAGCGCAGGCGACGGGCAGAAGACGGGCTCATGTTCTGCCCAGGGGTGTGACTGTATCGCTGCGAGAGGACATCCCGCGCCTCCCCTTTGAATTCCTGTCGCCTCCCTAAAGAGCCGCACCACACGGTTTGAATAACACTGCCCCATGCTGATGCAGCTGTACCAGTGGAGTGCAAGCTGCATCCTCAAAGAGAGGCAATCGCAAAGGCTTTCTTGAGATAAGGCAACTTTTGTTCCTTTACCTCATGGTAGGCCTCTACTTCTTCTTAGGGCTGTTCTTAGGATACTGCCACCATCTAAAGTCAGGGGGACTGTGGCAAGGGGATTGGGGCCTTCTCGATTGTGGCACCATGCCTCTGAAATCAGCTTCCAGAAGGTCTGAGGACAGGCTCCTCATTTTATGGTTTCTGGTGGGATTTGAAGACCCCACCAGACCCAATCTGTTTTGAGGAGGGAAGTACTCCGTAGTGACCCCTTCTTAACTTTTATTCTACCTTTACATGATTTTACATGCTGTTCTGCTCTTTTTTGGTGTTATTTTTAAAATTGTTTTAATGATTTTTTTAAATGTTTTATTCTGTTTTTATCATTTTATATGTTTATGATCTGTTACATGCCACTTTAGGTTTTTAGAAACGCAGTATAGAATTTTTAAAATAAATTGGTGAAATAAAGGAGAAAATAGGGAATTCTGACAAAGGTGGGCATGTGACTACTGGGCATGTGAAAACTAGGTTTTTAGTTCCTAAAAACAAGGAACTATTAGGCTTGTTTTTATTTATCATATTTATCAATGACATAGAAACGAACAAAATAATATACTGCCTTCCCACGTGGTTCTGCAACAGAGTTTGAAAGATCCTTGAAGAATAATACAAAATGACCAACAGAGTTTAAAATGTATAGGAAACAAAAGCTCACTGTGCAAGTCACTAAACTAAAAATTTGATAATGTATTGCTCACAACATGAATATGCATCAAAAGGGAGACAGTTGGAAAGAAGCAATGCCAGAAATGTTAATGGTGATGGCCGAGAGTAAATTGGATTGCAGATTTGCAAGACGTGTTCCTGCAAAAAACGTCAGTGTGATTTTGGGATGCATATGTTGAGGCATCACCTTGCACACCAGAGAGGTAATAGACCCCTCAAAATAGAATTTAGGTATCAGGAGGATAGATGCTTTAGAAATGCCTTTGACAGTAACACTGAAGTGGTGATAACTTTTCTAGCATAGTTGGTGTGCTTCCAGGCATCTGACAGATCAGGAAGGTGGATATAAATAATATCTACAGAAAGACAAGAGCTTTTTCTCCCCACTACAGAAGGCTTGTGTCAGACATTGTTGGTTGTGTGGTGGAGGGTGGGGCAATGCCAACCTCCTCCAATTTGTACTCCCTGGGGCATTTGGTGGACTGCTGTGAGATATAGGAAGCTGGACTAGAAGGGCCTATGGCCTGATCCAGTGGGGCTGTTCTTATGTTCTCCATTATATGAAGAAAATTGTGCCATCTGATACATATGAACTGGACCATTGTCTCATTCTAAAATCTTGTTGTATTGCATGTTTTCGTGAACTGGGGCATCCCAGGTTACTGCCACACTCTTAAGATGTTGAACCCACCCACAGAGGAAATGGATATTAGCCAGGATCCTTATGTTTTAATACAGTGGTTCTCGAACTTTTCCAGCTCGCGGCTCCCCTAATCCTTGTAGCCATTGGCCTCGGCTCCCCATTACGACACCTCACCTCAGTTGCCCCCAAAATGGGGATGAAGGTGTTATAATTATACACTAGAAACAAAAAAACAGCTGCTAGCACTCTGAGGCTGCAACCCTAACCACACTTACCTGAGAGTAAGCCCCATTGAACAAAATAGGGCTTACTTCTGAGTAGACCTGGTTAGGATTGTGCCCTGAGTTTGTTAGCAGCACATTTGGAGGGTTTTGGAAAGGGAGGGGGGAAATGATAAATTTGCTGGGGGAGGGGAAGACTTTGTTTTGTGTGTATCTGCTAATTGCAAGCTGATGCAAACTAGACCTGTTTGGCTGGAATCTCAGTTTGGCAAACTGAGAACTGTTTGGCTGGAATCCTAACCTCACTTTCCTGGGAGTAAGTCCCATTGAACGCAATAGGACTTCTGAGTAGACCTAGCTAGGATTGTGCCTTTTGTCTTACAGTAGCAGCCAACAGAGTACCCCCACCCAAAAGGAGGCAGGGGGGAAAAGGGAGATGGCCGAAAAGGAATGGGTATTTTTAAATTTTAATCAATTTTTGGAGACAAAGCCATCAAGAGTGGCTTTTTGCTCTTTTTTGAAGGGGAAGGAAAAAGAGAAAGGTGACGCTCCTTGGTTAACCTGACACAGACCCCAAGCCTATGTAGGTCTACTCAGAAGTAAGTCTCATTTGAGTCAATGGGGCTTACTCCCAGGAAAGTGTGGAAAGGATTCCAGCCACACCTAGCAAGATTACAACTCACCCCAAAGTAGAAGGGGGCTGCTCACACACATACACTGCAACATGCAGATGCCACCCTTGTTCTCCCCAGGCAAGACAGACAAATGCAGGCTGTGGCATTTGGACACCCCTCACTAAGAGCAGGCTGGCTCCTTCCTTCCCAAGCAGAGGAAAGCGCTGAGCTGCCTGTACTTACTCTTCCTTCCCAGTTTGAAGCCTGCCAGGAGGGCGCCCTGTGCTGATGAGATGCAGCACCTCTGCCTCTGCCCAGCCAGCCTTCTCTCCCACCTCCCCCCACCATGTTTCACAGGCCCTCCCCACCTCATGCTGCTCCACCCACCACAGCTGCAGAAAAGCAGCAAGTCAGCAGGCAGCATGTGCAGCTGAGCAGAGCAGCACAGCCTCTCTCCCCAGATGCCTCAGGATGCCCCTGGAGGCTAGCCACGCCTCCCTAGGGAGGCGGGACTCACAAATTGAATACCTCAGTTTTAATAGTTTGAGAAAGTGGTACTATAATTGCAAGAATATCTGTTACTTTGTTTTAGGAAACCTACCAGGTATTGGACATAGACAGTGTTTTGGCTTTGCGGTTATTTGTTTTAGGACCAAACCAAATGATTTGACTATTGTGTATTTGGGGCTTTGTGCTTATTTTTTTTTCTAATGTAAGTAGCACTCATGGGGTTCAAATCCAAACTGAGACTTTGATGGAGAGGCAACTAACTTTTTGTCTTTACTATGATCCCAATATAGATAGGGCCTCCTGAAACTGCTCTTTATCCTAAGAAAAAAACTCTTTCATTTTCATTGAGGTTTCATTGAGATGCCTGTGTGTTATCCTTTCACACTCAGTATCCTAGGTTCCATAGGTATCAGTATGGTCAATTTCACTCTGGTGGTTGGATTTACTCAGTGTGTTGCCAGTGTTGTTAGTTTCATTTGGCACATTCTCAGTTTCACTGGAAAGCCTTGGGAATGCTTTCTGTACTGTACTTAGCTGCACTGGCTGCAAACCAGAATTGAAGTGTTGTTCATAAGTTGAACTTCTGTAAGCTGAATGTTCATAAGTAGGGGAGCTTCTATGTGTGTGAATAGATGTCCGGTTTTCTGTCAGAGCCTGAGTGTTCTGTGTGTGTGAAGAGAGAGAGAGAGAGAGAGAGTACTTGTGTGCCTGCATGCCTAATCCCTTGATCAGATATTATTTATTTCAGTATTTAGATACCGCCTTTCTCTGTTGCTTAAGCAATCAAGATGGTTTGCATAGGCAAGCTGGTCTAAACCACCATTTTTCAACAGGGTTTTTACAAATATATTCTGTGAGTCACCATGTCCTCAGTCACCATGTGTTGCCTTCACAGTGTGGTTGTGTGTCCTCTGGCTGCATGCCATCAAGCTTCAGTAGGCAATCATAGAGCAAGCCTGAACAGGTTCTCAAGTTTGTTCTCTGTTCTTTGCCAGCTGGCCTTTTGACACACTTCCGCGCCTCTCTCACTGCGTGGCTAATCAACTCAGCAGCGACTCCGTCCTGCCACAATGGGTACCGCAGCTTGTCAAAGCCTGGTTTTCTGTCTCCCAACCAAAAACACAAACACAGATTCTCCTGCTTAGCTCATTAGGTAGTACAGGCAGCTTAACCATCAGTGCACACCTCCAAACAGATTGATATATGAGCTGGCTGTCTTCACGCGAGTGCTCTGCTCTGTGTTTAAGGACATGAGAAGAGTCCTGCTCAATCAGGCCATAGGCCCATCTAGTCCAGCTTCCTGTATCTCATAGTGGCCCACCAAATACCTCAGGGAGCACACAAGACAACAAAATATCTGCATCCTGGTGTCCTCCCTTGCATTCTGAGGTACCCTACTTCTAAAATCAGAAAGTTGTACATACCATCATGGCTTGTAACCTATGATGGATTTTTCCTCCAGAAATCTGTCCAGTCCCCTTTTAAAGGCATCCAGGCCAGATGCCATCACCACATCCTGTGGCAAGGAGTTCCACAGGCTAATTACATGCTGGGTAAATAAATATTTTCTGGTGTCTGTCCTAACTCTCCCAACACTCAATTTTAGTGGATGTCCCCAGGTTCTGGTGTTATGTGAGAAGGAAAAGAGCATCCCTCTATCCACTTTATCCATGCCTTGCATAATTTTGTATGTTGCAATCATTTTCCCCCCAGGTACCTTTTTCTAGACCAGTGTTTCTCAAACTGTGGGTTGGGACCCACTAAGTGGGTTGCAAGCCAATTTCAGGTGGGTCCCCGTTCATTTCAATATTTTATTGAAATGAATTCTTTTAACAATTATAGTCAATGGGACTTACTCCTGGATAAGTGTGGGTAGGATTGCAGCCTAGGATTGTTAAAAATTTCCCTGCTTTATGTTGTCATTTCTGGTCATGACCTCACTTCCGGTGGGTCCTGACAGATTCTCATTCTAAAATGTGGGTCCCAGTGCTAAAATTGTGAGAACAACTGTTCTGGACCGTGGTTGTCCAAACTTTTTAGCAGGAAGGCCACATCATCTCTCTGACACTGTGTTGGGGGCAGGGGGAAAAAAAGAATTAATTTATATTTCAAATTTGAATAAATTTAAATAAATGAATTTATTGGAGATGGAACTTATATTAATGAATAAAGGTCTTGCAATAGCTCAAGGTCTATAAAAGGCCTTGCACAAAGCAAGGCCAGCCTTTCCTTTGCTGTTGCTGCTGCATCACAGATGTGAAACAGCAAGCAGAGGAGGGGAGCCCTCATCCCACAGCTCACACAAGAGGTTGAACAGTTGACTGAGAGCAGTTGCATCAGGCCAGCACGGGATCTAGGAAGTCTCCGGAGGGCCAGAGGCTAATTGGAGACTGGGGGCTCCCTGAGCGCAGAATTGGGAGTCCTTGAGGGCCACAAGTGGAACCAGGGCCGGGGTTTGGGCACCCATTTCTAGACTGAAGAGCCTCAAGCGCTGTAGCCTTTCCTTGTAAGGGAGGTGCCCCAACCTAGTAATCATTTTTGTTGTTCTCTTCTGCATCTTTTCCATTTTCATTTCTGCTATATCTTTTTTGAGGTGTGGTGACCAGGTTTGGCCCTATCAGCAATTTGTACCATTGCATTATAATATTAGCTGTTTTATTTTCAGTACCTTTTCTAATGATCCCAAGCATGAAATCCTGCTTGATTAAAAACAACTTTTTAATCATTAGATTAGATTGCTTTTGTTGTATACCAGATTATGCTGTGATCTGTGGGGCCTTATACCATGTGTCGATGGTATTGCTTGGTGGCAAGGAATTTGTAAACTGCTGCTGTGTGTTCTTACTTTAGATGAATGGAGTGTTTTCAGTGGACTCTGACCCTGAATATGGCAGGTTCTTTCCTGAACCCTACTCAAATACCATAATTTTAAAAAGAAATAAATGTCAAGAATTGGCAATCCTAATTGGGTAAGAGGTGACCTTAATATGAGGTCCAATCCCTTCCTGTTAAATAGGACAAAAAATTGTAACTTATTGTATTGATAGAGCAGCAGAAAATATTTCATTTCTGAGAGCTCTCTAAAAAATTAAGCTGATTTTATTACTTATACAGAATTCTATATTAAACTCCCACTTGAGTATCCAAATTAAATTAAGAATTATTTCTTTCTGTTTCTTGTGGTTCTTTTTTCTTTTTGGCTGCCATCAATGTTCAAATGTCAGTTTGACCTGTCTAACATGGAGTTGTGTTTGATTATTTTATGTGTATCTCTGGACATGAAAGGTTAGTGCACTTATGTCACCTTGTCTCTTTTTATAAGAATGAGCTAATGAATAGATTTAGAGGGTAGCACTTCATCTTTTGAAGAGGAACTTTCAGAGGCTTCTTGTCAGTGGTACATCTTCAAGAATGTTCTCTTGTGTAGCCTATATTTACTAAGCACAGATTACATGTCCCTTGTACCTCACAGACAAAAATACAATCTTTTACGAGTTTAGAACTTTATTGAATAGAATAGTAGTTGTAGTTTTATAAACACTGTAGTATAAAAAGCAACAAAAATGGTTTTTGGCTTCATATAACAGTTTGTAGGTCAGTTAACCCTGCTTCGTGGTATAGCAAGTAGGGTCCACCTACTTTTAAAAAAGTGCCACCACTGCGGAGCCAACCACCCCTCCACAGACAGGCACAGTACTGCCTGGAAAAAAGTCACTTCATGGTCATCTGCTACCATTGCAAGAAGTTCCTCAGAGCGGACAGGATACTATTCCTCTGCTTGAGGCATGCCACGTTGCGTGGGGTTTCCCCACTCCTGTGCGAGAACGAATGGTCAGCAAAACCTGGAAGCATTCTCCTGTCCTGAAGCCACTCTCTCACACCTTAAAATGTTCCCACTTCTCTGCCAAAATTGTATCATTACCACCAGCCCAATCATTGCCTCTTCTCTGTCACATACTATCCAGCCATAACACATTTCCGTGAGGTTGTTACATTGTTAGATTTTTTTTTTACATTGGTTGTTTTATTGTTTTGTTTTTATTACATACTGTGAGCTGGCCTGAGCTCATATAATGATGAAAAGGCAGGATATAACTGTTTTTGCATAAATATTATTCCCTAACACCCTCCATCCCTACCTTATTCAGTCCAAACCACAAACGAGAGAAACTAGTGTCCTTAGGGAACCATCTCCTCTTTTGGTAGTTTACAGCAGGGTAACTGCTGCCAATTATGATGTCTTGCGGGACAGATAGAGAGGAAGGCTTTTAAACCAGTTCTAGGCGTTATTGGCTAGAATCAAATGGCCAACAAGTTTTGGGGAGCATGCCGCTGCCACGAACATAGCTAAACCTTTGCCAACTTTGCCTTTTTTATTAGGCTGAAAATTAATTAAACTGGGCCTGAACTAGATGATAAAAAATTGTATTTGTATAAATTATACAATTTTTTTATACATATACAAACTGTATTGACAAGAAAAAGTATTTAAAAAATAATAATAAAAGGTGACTCGATGACTTCTTTTAGCATTTGTTGCCAAATCAAGGAGCACTCTTCTCAATGGCAGGTTTATCATACAGCAAGGCAGCACTGCTGGCACAGATGAAGCCATGGTTCAAGTGTAATAATAATAATAATAACAGGTATTTATATACCGCCTTTCTTGGTCTTTATTCAAGACTTTATTCAAGGCAGGCCTTATTTACATAATCCCTTATTAAATAGGGATTTTTACAATTTCAGAGAAGGTTCTTTCTTTCAAGAACCACTACATTCAAGGTGTTTCATTCCGATCTGGCTTCACATTCTGGCCTCCATCCTCCCACGCTCAGAGCAGATGGAATTGCTCGGCTTCAGCTTGTCAGCTGCTCCAAGGTCGCACGGTGCCAGTGGCCTTGAACTGGCGACCTTGTGGATGTTATCTTCAGGCAGACGGAGGCTCTACCCTCTAGACCAGACCTCCTGCCCAAGTGTAGACTTACAAAGAAATACCACCATCTGTATTCTGTATTTTCCCCTATCTTGTTTTTACAGATAAACAGAGCAAGGGATCACAAGATTGCTCCCTGTCCCAAAGGTACATTTGGTCTTAAGAGAGACAATGGAGGACAGGGAGCAAAAAGGAGGCAAATGGGGGAAGAATGTGTGATTATTTAATGTACGTACATTGACTTATGGTTGGTTACAATATTATACATATAATTATGTGCCAGGCCAGGAATGGGTGGTCTCACTGTTCTGCCTTTACCTATGTTGCTGCCACATGGAAATGGCTGCAAGCTGCCACACTTCTTACAGGGGAAGGAACCAATGGCAGCTGACCCTTTCCAGGCCAATGGAAAAGGTTTCCCTGTCCTGCCTCTCCCTCCATGAATCCAAAAGCAGTCTTGTGCAGTGGTTCTCAAACTTTTAGCACCAGAACCCACTTTTTAGAATGAGAATCTGTCAGGACCCACTGGATGTGATGTCATGACCAGAAGTGGCATTGTCAAGCAGGAAGAATTTTTAACAATCCTAGGCTGCAGTCCTACCCACACTTATCCAGGAGTAAGTCCCATTTACTATCATTGTTAAAAGAATATACATAGTAGCCTGTTAAAAGTACAGATCTGTAACATTTCCCTAAATATAGTCACATACCATGGTAGCATGGTAGCAATTTATTTTTAATATATTAAAAATAAAATATTGAAATGAATGGAGACCCACCTGAACTTGACTCATGACCCATCTTGTAGGTCTCAACCCACAGTTTGAGAAACACTAGTCTAGTGTATCCCTATGTTATGGTTACTGCTAAGAACTAATGGGATGGACTCCCCAGTCCTAAACTGGAATGTGAAATACGTGCTTATAAGAATTTTCTTCCTAAGATTATGCGGTTTAAAAGAAAGTATTTTCTTTTCTTTTTGGTCTCTCCTCAATTGTGTTCCATTGGCATCTTGACTAAGATCTCGCACTCAGAATTGGCATGGACTGTTATCCTCTGAATGTGTGTCTGATTCCATTATATCTTGGTTTCAAACCTCAGTTACTTCAGTCACCTGTCAGACTGTAGTACTTTCAGGAATGCTGTGTAAAACTTGTTAAGAGTGGCAGCAAACCTCTGTCTCTGATGTAGAAGCTGTAGGGAGTTGTCTGTTTACATGTAATTTTACAAATTTTTCAGCTTAATCAGAAATTGAAGTGCAAAATATTTCACAGGGGGACATCATGTAGATTTCTGACACATTCCTGAGTATCAATAAATGGATTACCTTCATCCATATGTAGGTGCATTTACACACACTCTCCCCCCCCCCTCTGTTTTACTTAAGTCTTGCAAACAGCAGTTATTTAGAATGTGCACTCTAATGGGCATAATATTCTTTGGTGAACTGAAATTCTGTCAAATTGCTTTTAAAAAAAACTTAAATAGATTTTCACATTAGATTTCCATAAAGAGAATACTGTGGCTTTGCCTCCTAGGTCCTAAAATGAAAAACAATCACTTAAGAGTAGATGAATAAAATTGATCTTCAAACAGAATGATATGATGGAGAGTATACTGTTATTTTTGAAAGTTCCTTAAGAATGTGGATGTAGGATTTGGAAAGCATCATATTCTAAAATTTTGTGACAGTACTATTTCTTATTAATAGTTTGTTCTTTTACTTTTAAATATAACTATCTTGTCATAGCCACTAGAAGCCCACAAAAATGAGATAAATTTTGCTTCGCTTTGGCTGTAAGTGCTCAGAAGGGCATAAAGTAGCATGCAGAGGAAGTAGCAGTTGGAGAGTTTGTGTCTGGGGAAGAAGGTAGAAGGATAGGGATTTGATTGACACAGTCTGAAGACCATGAATAGCTTTAACATAGATTACTGTCAGAGTTGAACTGAGATACTGGTGCCGGTCCTGATATCTCAACCAGCGTTTCACAAGCTGTGGTATGTGAAGTGGTTTCCAATGGGACACGTGGCATCCCCAGACAACCACCACCCACCAGTGAGACCATGACGCAATGCAGCAAACAATAGGAGGCTCAGCAGACAGCACTTCAGAGCATGGTGTGCTTGCAAAGTCCCCCTGCCCGCACCGAACCTCATATTTGTTCATGTTGTGTCCCGCCTCCTAACTTGGAAGTAACTTGAAAGCATCATTGCCATTTGCTTCCAGTGGTACTTCTGATAGGTGGTGTCACAGGGTGGGGCAAGTGCCTTTTCCCTTAAGAGGGTTTAAGCTGGTTGCTGGGCAGAAGATCTGAGGCTACCCAGGTGTAGTTTATTGTTAATTTAGAGGATAAAACCTGGGTGTGGGTCCTCGGAGAGATCATCAGAGGAACAGCAGGAGGAAGGAAGCTGGGGCTAGCAGCTTTTGTGCTGGAAAAAAAAAAAATGCTATATGGCTGACCTGTAATGTTGGTAACTTTTAGTTTGTTTAGTTAGCTAACCTTTTCTTGTTTTATTCTACTGTAATGCATGTATTAATGTTTTCGGAGCAATTGGAGCTCCCTTAAAGTTTCATAATAAAAACCTTTTATATGAAGATTAAGTGCAATGTTTTGACCAAGGAAATGTATTTTAAAGAATCTGGATGCTTGTGGTGATATAAGCAGAACACATGGAAGAGGGTGTGGGCTACATCCTGCCTGGCTTGGGAATCCCTCTAATCTTTCACTGACCCCAAGGGTGATGATTGTGACAGGTGGACCATGTGTAGTGGTACGAAATGCTACTTTAAAGCAAGACCCACTTCCTTTTGATGGAAAATGATTCCTTAAAGGAGCCATCATCTGCCCTCGAACTTATCACTTCTTCACCTTAGTAGTTTATTGGCAGGTCTAGCATCCTAGGCAAGGAGCAATGGATGAACACAGGCAATTGTTGTGGGGATTCCTCATTGAATCAAATACCTATCATGAAGATTATCTAGCCCATCTCCCTACTCAGTGCAGACAGCTACTACAGCATCCTGATCAAGGGAAAGCCCACATGAGTGTCCTAGTACCAGACAGCTATTCTTTTATGGAGTTCTTCCTCATGTCAAGCCTAAATCTACTTCTCTGTAGATTCAACTTATTGGTTTTAGTCCTGCTTTCATGAATCAGTCCATTTTTCCTTCTGTGTGAAAGCTTTTCAGATACTTGAAGATGACTATCCTGTCTCCCCTTAGTCTTCTTTTCTCCAGACTAAACATACCAAACTCTTCTAACTATTCCTCATAGGAGTTTATTTCCAGACTTCTCACCACCTTGCAGCCCAATCCTAAGCAGACCAGGTGGCAGCAGAACAGTCATTCCACTGGTACTGACTGCCATAAAACATTGTCCACCATAAAAAGTGCTCCGGCAGCGCACTGCTGCCAGGACACTGGGAGGAAGGCCAGAGCTTTCCCACACATGGTAGCAAATCCTCAGCCACCTGCCAAGGAAGGTAAGCTTGTGGGGGAGGGGATGGGGGAAAGGGAAATTTCATTATATTCAGCCCCATCTAGCGGCTGAAAGTGGTGTCATGACCCTGGGAGAAGGGAGAAACTTCAGCGCAACCAGAAGTGGGTCTTTAGAACTATTTTTAGCCCCAAGAACCTTGGAAATGGCACGGTTTCCCTATGCCATAGTGGGAACACCAGTTGTGGCTCTTTTTTGCCTATAAATACATTTACTCTGAGACCCCAGTTTCTGTGGATTTCAGTATTTATGCCGAGTTCCGGAATGCCGAGTTCCGAGCTCCGTTGAAACCAAGACCCCGTTATGTCCATGGCATTCCCATGATCTACTTGACTAATCTCATGATCGAAAAGGAGTTGAATTCATTTGGTATGACTTATTCTTGAAAAACTCATGTTGGCTCCTAGAAATCACCTCATTTTTTTAAGTGCTCATAGACATTCTACTTAATCATCTGTTTTGGGATCCTTCCAGGTATTAATGTCAAACTGTTCAATCTGTAGTTCCTCAGATTCTCCCCCCCCCCTTAATATTAGGGACAACATTTGCTTGTCTCCTGCCCTCCAGCACTTCACTCATTCTCTGAGATTTAGGGCACAATCCTAACCAGGTCTACTCAGAGGTAAGTCCTAGTTTGTTCAATGGGGCTTACTCTCAGGAAAGTATGGTTAGGATTGCAGCCTTAAGCTTATAGACAGTGCCTCCAAGATCACATCCAGAAGCTCCATCAATATCCTGGTGTGTCATTCATCTTATCTTGGAGACTTATGTTACAGGCATGTAATTTACCATCTCTTTACCTGTCTTGAGCTGTGATTGCACCCCTCTTCCTCCTAAGCCTACCTGTAATTTGGTTGGGCCACCTATCCCTTGTAGAAGACAGATGCAAAATAAGAACTAAGCATTTCTATGCTCTCTCCATTATCTGTTAATTTACCATCTTTGGGCACAATCCAGAGAATGATATGGGCCAGCACAAGTCCCTTATGCCGGCCCAGGAGGGTCACAAATATACTGTAAAGCACATTTGTGCCTCCTTGGGAGTAAGCCGTGCTGGTGCACAGAGGTGTGCCTGCACAGGGAAACTGAATCCAGCCTCCGTGGCAGCTTCTGTGGATGAACCTTGCATTGGCCCGGCTGAGCCAATGCAAGGCTCTGGGGTGGGCGGGGAGGAGGCGGGAGAGAGGTGTTCCTGAATGGGCAGTGCATAGCCCTCTTGGGTGGGCTGGCAGGGAGTGGGAGGTGGGACTGGGATGTGGCAGTTATGCTGGAACCCAACCCCCATTCCTGGGGAGTTCAGAGCTTAAAGCTGCTCCACTCTCCTTGGACTTGTGCCACCTCAGGAGATGGCGCAAATCTGAGGAGACCCATTGGGGCAAGGGCACCTTACCCGGAGGTAAGGGGATAAGTTTCCCCTTTGCTCTGGCTGAGCTGCTTTGGGCCTGTATCCTGCGCTGGATACAGCGCAAGCCTCTTGACTTGCCTGTTCCAGCACAGGCACATATCCTGCGCCCTTAGTTCACACAAGGTCTACCACTACCTTGACTTTATTCTCATTTCAGAGACAGCAAAAAGAAAAAAAGCACTGTTGTTTTTGGCATTCCTCATAAGCCTCAGCTCATTCTGTACTTTGGCCTTCTTGGAATCATTGCTACAGGTGTGGGTTATACTTTTGTACTCTTCCATATTAGCTATTCCTCTTCCTGTTTCCTGTACATTATTTTCTTGCTTCTCAGCTTTTCAGATAACCTTTTGGTGAGCCACACTGGTTTCCTCAGGTATCTATCAACTTTTGTCCTAATGGGAACTTTTTGAGATTGTATTTTTAGTCTTTCACTTTTCAAATATCCTATCCTTCTTGGACTTTCTCCTGTAGAAGTTTTAGCCTTGGGATAAAGCTCTGAGTCCATTAAAATAAGCTTTCCCAAAATCCAGAGTACACATCTGATTTCCTTTAACTTTCCCTTCCCTCATTACTGAGAGTTTCAAGATGACATGGTTGCTTTCACCCAAAGGTCCTTCCATTTGCATTTCCTTTTCATTTCCCTCCCTGTTGAGGATCAAGTCCAAGATAGCCAACCCTCATGTTCCTTGTCTTGCAGGAAGTGAACAGCAGAGAGAGCAGACAGAAAGCAAGAATGCTAGACTCTGCTTCCTTTTAGCATTCTCACTGTTGTCTCCTCTAGCAGCTATGAGTCTGGGTTCTTGCTGTTTCATTCCTTTTCCAAAGTGTTCTAAAGCAAAAAGGAACTTAAAAAAGCTTCATTTTGCAAAGTGTTTGCAAATGAAGAGTGGTGAATCATGAGCACGATTGGGAGGGGGATTTGAGAACTGTGGATAAGTGAACCTGCAGATACAGGGGGCACCTGACTTTTGCCAAGCCTGCCTCTTTTGGCCACCCAGTTAGCCCAAAAGGAGCACCACCTCTGGCTTGCCCCTTCTCACCATTACCTTGCTCTCTCGCTTCATCTCTGCCCACAGCCTGTCTGGGTGGTAGGCCTCCTGCACTGAGCCCTCCTGGTTAGCACTGAGGTGATGGACACTGTCTCCGCAGTGTCCCGCTCTAGGGTGTAATCTGGGTAGCATCCCAGCATGCCCTGCACCATGCCAGCCAGTGTCTGACCTGCTCAATTCCACTTGGAAGCAGGTGAGGTTCGCATGGGTGGTCCAGGTCTCTGACAGGGACTGAAGGCCACAGAGCACCCCCATAGGAGGCTGTGTAGCCTGTCATCCAGACCAGGTCAGTCCTCTCCAGGACAATATAAATGAAAATCCGTATAGTCAACATATGATTAGCAGGGCATGAGTGTATAATTTCCTATTCCTGTTTATTTCTCCCAGCTTCCAGTGGATGTAATAAGCATCTCTGAAGTTGGGCAGAACTTTCTAGTTTTCCAAAGCAAGTGCCACATAGTTTCATTTACTTCTACCCACAGCTCCCCTTCCCATCAGTTGATTTCAGTTGTTTCTAGCTGATTTTGTGCGGGACATTAAGCAATGCTGTGTTCTATTCTGTGTTTATCTTGAAGTGCTTATTTACGATTTCCCCCTTTTTTCCTGTCTGAGGCAACTGTGTAGTTATTTAACAACTCATAGAATCTCTGTCTCTCATTAAAAATTATATTTAAGTAATGCACAGAAGGATGGTTTCAGAGTTTTCTGTTTTCTGAAAAGCCTGTTTTCAGTGTTGGTAAACCCAGTTGCAATATAAATCTCATTCACTTGGAGAAAGTAAAAGACGCATTGGTGCTGCTGCTAGTCTGAAAGGGAAAAAATGATATCACAAAATGGAAACAAATGTGTTTTCTCACTCCAGTCATGAAGCTTTTAATTCCACACTTGGGGAAATAGCAGGATTTACTGGGGTTAGTTGTATTCCACTGGGGATATGTATTATTAAAGTGTGTGTGCACGTGGGTACATATTGGAGGAAGAAGTGGAAGGTCAGAACATACTTTGCAGTTTTATTGCATTGCATTAGATTTACCTTTTTAAACTTATTTGTTGTCAAAATTGGACATAAAACAAACTCCCCACACAGGTATTTACACAATAAATATTTAAACAGTTGCATTTTGCCCTTCAAGTATGGTACACTATACTTATTGTATGCAGGTATTGGGAAACAGTTTTACGACTATCACTATTTATAATTGCTTCTCAGTGTTCCGTGTTTAAGATTATGTGCTTTAGGGCACGATCCTAACCCTTTATGTCAGTGCTTTCTGGCACTGACATAAGTGCAATGCAACTCTGAGGTAAGGGAACAAACATTCCCTTACTTTGAGGAGGCCTCCGTGAGTGACACCCAACTGCAGGATGCAGCACACGTCCCATTGGCATCGCTCAGCCAGTGCTGGAAAGCACTGACATAAGGGGTTAGGATTGCGCCCTAAGTGTATAAAGGATTGTGATCTTAATTGATTCTGAACATTTACAGATATTTCTTCTCCCCAAATTTCCCCTGATTGTATCACACAGGTGTGCCCCCGTATCCACAGATACAGTGGATGCCTCCCCCCACCTCCAGATTATCAGCAGGTCTTCGAGCCCGGCAGAGGCTACGCATGTCCGTCTGCAGCCTTTGTCAGACTCAGAATGACTGTAAGAAGTGAAAAGGTCACTTCTAGTTTCTGGTTTGTTTTGCAAAACTGGAAGTGATGTTTTTATGCCTTTAAAAGACATTATGAGGGGCAGGGAAGCCTCGATCCTTGAATAAGTGGAAGTCGCAGTTACAAGATCCGTGGATACGGGGGGGGCCCTCTATATTTAGCTTGAAGAACTAAAGGTCTTCCTGTCTTTTTTCTCAATTCCTTTCCTGTTCTTTACAAGTACATAACAGTACTCTAAAAAACCAAGATTGCACCACCGGATCTTTCCCCTTGCATTGCAAGTGTTTATACATTACACTTTCAAAAAAGTATACATTTATCAGTATATACTGAAGTATATCAATATAGATTCCATACCTAGCAGAAGGAAGGACAGTGCTAACTTTACCACAAAATTGTGCCCAGATTACACTTCCCCGCAGTTATATGGCCCGATGGTTAACCATTTTGAATAAAAACTGCATGCTTGCTTATGCTTCACTAATGTGGCCCTATCTGGTCCTCAAGTACTCTAGAGGATGTTGACATTGGTACAATCAGATGGTGCCCATATTTTTCCATTCTGCTTTTCTGATACTTCCCAAAATGGAAAGAACAACTGGAGGCCCCAGGGCACTGTGATTTCTTGGGAAAGTTGTGCGAGTGAAGAAGCAGTTGTGTGAGCACAAGTGAAGACAGTGTCTTCCTCCAGCTATTGGCAGATCCAGCAATTATCCCTTCTTGGAGCAGAATCACTATTAGGGATCTCCTAAATCATTTTAGAAGTCTTTTCAAACTCATCCTCCTCTGCCTGAATCTAGCCAGTAGGCAAAAGCAATGCCTGCTTCACATAAAGACCAGCTACTTTGATAGTTCAGAGCCTGTGTAGCTTCTTCCCTCATTGGTTATAGCTGATCTCTGAGGTAGATTTTTCTTCACTTCCTGAAAGCAAGACCCAACCACGTATCACCTCATTGTGTATTCCTCCTAAAATGTCTGATTCATGACAGTAGCATGATATCATGTCTGTGTACAGCAAATGAGGGAGGGAAAGGCTGCCACACTATTGAATTAGTGCCTTTATTCTGTGTCGGTAAGTGAATGAGTAAGGAGATAGGGATGCCGCTGTCCCCCTCCCCCTTTGTAAACTTGTTTTAGCTGTGGGCTTTGACTCAGGAGAGGAAGTGCACATAGACTCCAAAAACCGTGGGAACTGGGTACAATGACTAGTTCAGTGGGGAAGCAAAGATCCTGAGAGAGGCATTTAGTGATATATAAAGGTAGCTGGAGAAATACAGGGTCACTTTCTCCTTCTTTTTAGCTCTCCCTATCTAAACAGATGTGGAATTGACAGGTGGCTTCTCCAGATGCTCTTCTCCCTAACTGCAGATTCTTTAGGCGTTTAATCTAATAATCTTCACAGCAAGGCTAGGAGGTTAGCCATTATTGTTTCAATTTTTACTGAAGACGAAAATATAGTCGCTTGATTAAGGACACGGAATGAGTTAGTTGCTGGGTTGGGATTTAAGTTTCCAAGTTCAGGGCATAAATACATGCACGTCCAAATGTGTGTGGTCTCTCCCTTTTTGTTCCAGCACCCTAGACACAAGACATATGCTTAAATGTCTCCATACATGTTTCTCCACTCCTGCTTCACCTTTCACAATTGAATCACGTTTTATTGAAACTTTTGCATTCTCAGCTGTCACTGGTTGGGGTAAAACAATTACTTTTATTAAAACTGTCTAGTCAGATGGTTACAGTTGCTCTAATTCAAGGCCAGTTTCAATTTAAAAAAATATTTTAAATTATTGCTCTTGTTTTTTGTGGGTCAGGACCAGAAGCAGCCGCCCTAACTGCGTTGGATTTGTTTTACTTTTGGAAATAGATTCTCTTTGCAGTGGATAATGAAAAGTACATATGTACTTTTTGAACATTTAGAAACTGGCTAAGTCCATAGTCTTGTGGCTCAATTATTCAGTTACACATGTTTAAGCCTGCTGAAATAAGTAATGTCTGAATGTGTCTATGTGGGCACAGAATCGCATATTTAAAATATATATAAGGGGGAGAGAGAGAGAGAGAGAGAGAGAGAGAGAGAGAGAGTGTGTGTGTGTGTGTGTGTGTGTGTGTATACGAGGGTCACCCAGAACATTTTTTTCTCAGCCTACAGTAATGGTACGAATGCGAAACTTTAGATATACATTATTTGAATTTTCAGGAGTGCGCACACAAATTTTTGGTTTCTTCAGACAGATAGCGTAGCTGCAGCAGTGTTTCGAAATGGCGTATGTAAGTGATGTACGTTACAAGCAGTGTGTCGTCATTGAATTTCTCACTGTGGAGAAAGAAACTGTTGGGAACATTCACAAATGTTTGTGTACAGTTTATGGAGAATCTGCAGTCGACAGAAGTACGGTTAGTTGCTGGGCACAGAGGGTGAGGCCATTAGAAGGCGGTTCGGCAGAGCTCCAAGATTTACAGCGTTCGGGGCGGCCATCCACGGCTGTCACACCTGACAAGATGCACTCATTGATGTGATGCCAAGAGGCAGCACCATTAATTCTGAAGCTTATGTGAAGACATTAACCAAACTCAAGAAGCGCTTCCAGCTTCGGTGCCATAACAACGCAGGTGAATGTTTGATTCAACATGATAATGCTCGGCCTCACACAAGTTTGAGGACTTCGGAACACATCACTAAACAGGGTTGGACTGTGTTACCCCATCCACCCTACAGCCCTGACCTAGCTCCCTCAGACTTCCACTTGTTTGGGCCATTAAAGGATGCCATTCGCGGAAGACATTTTGAGGATGACGAAGAGGTGATTCACACAGTGCAGAATTGGCTTCGTGACCAGAACAAGGAGTGGTACCGACAGGGCATACATGCCCTTGTGTCTCGCTGGAGGAAGACCATAGAACTGGACGGAGATTACGTGGAAAAATAGGGAGTGTAGAAGAATCATTCTTTCTTGTGTGTAAGTTTCATTGTGTTCAATAAATAATTGTTGAAGAAAAAAAATGTGGTGCATTACTTTCTGGGCGACGCTCGTATATACTGCACATAATATACTGTTATAATATGATCTGTATTTAAAAACATTTTTTTGAATGAGGCAAACCAGGTCGCTGACACTGTTATCTCAGTATTTTGTTGTATTCAGCCATAACAGAGTACATTCTAACTGTGGTGCTGATACAAAAATGCTTTAGATTTTCCTGAACTCAGTGGGGTTTTTTGTTTGACTTGCACCTTCCCAGAAGTGGGAAGAATTTGAAAAAATTAAACACATTACACAAAATGAAGGTGTGTGTGGAATATTAGATGTCTGAAAGGCCTTCGGGATAAGCATGTAGTCCCATCTAAGAGGCCTTAAAATCTACCTACTTTTGATTATTTTTAATAGTACATCATACAGTACTTAAGTCTTTACTGTAAACATAGGAAATGGTTGTATAAATAATGTCTAATTATGCTTACAATTTTGTCAAGCACAAATTGGTACGTTTTGCTACCAGAATTTTGGTTCACAAATCCCCATTGAGACATCAATACATTTTAATGAATGTGATGGTAGATCTATTGCAGCTGAGCTTCTTGTTCACCAATAATATCTAGTTTGATCACATTAGTTAAAGATAAAGTGTGTGTGTCTACAAAAGCACTTAGAGTACAACAGGAACAAATTTCTGAAATGAGGCTACTGTACATTTATCAGCTCCTATGTATTGCGTGTTCCAATTTGCATGGAAAAATAGGCTTCTCTTATAATACACATTTTAAAGAGGAATTTACATTTAATAAATGTTTACAAGTATTTTCATAAACTGTGATTATGACAGTGTTGGCTCCTTATGATTGATTACTCAGATGTCCCCTCTCTTCAAATATAGATTGTGCAGTTGTCTCTTAGAGTTATTTATATTTCTTAGTATTTATGATCTGCAAGGCAGCTTAGTTACTAACATTAGTTATAGCTATTTCTGTAGATATTTATCTGAGCCACAAGTTTTTGACACACTTCTTTTTCTTTAACAAGCAAAGCATATCTAGAGCTATAAAAATGTTGTCTGGTATAGAAAAATATGTGTATGCTGTGGCTATTACCTAGAAATTCTCTGGTGCAGATGTAGTTCCTGCTCCAATGGGGAACTTTTTAAGTTTGTAAATAAAATGCCACTGGAATAATAAGGAGAAATTAATCTTGCCTCTTTCCCATTAATGACATTTATAGAAAGTGTTGTGAAATGCACCAAATTATGCATTTATGTGATCTACAGAGCTTATTTTGCGATGTTGTTAAACTTTGCTTGTGGAGCACCCATTTTCCCTTAAAAAAAGCATCTCATATGAGGAAAATCAAACTATGCCCCAACACTGTTCCACATGGCCAAATTGTTTTGCATAGTTACTTTTTACCAATATGCCGCATGTTGTGCAACTGTTTGTGCATGAACCTGCAGATCTGTGCAAGAGGGACAGTGTTCAGTTCAGGGCTATGCCAGATATTTGTTGATTTTGATATATGGCTTGAAAGTAGCTTTTTCAGCTAAATAAATCACTAAATTGCTGCATATTTGTGATGTTTTGCTGCTTTTCTGTGCCCTTCTGTTCCTTTGGTGACATGTTTCTTGGCAGTTTTTTCTTCCTCTTTTGCCCTCATTCTTTACAGCATTTGCCTATACTACTCTTGGCTGTGGTGACCAACTTTTGGCTATGGTGACCAACAAAACTTTGGGTCAAATCCTATCCAACTGTCCAGCACCAATGTAAGGGAATAAACATTCAATTACCTTGGGGAGGCCTCTGTGATGGGCCCCCACCCCCTGGATGTAACACAAGCCCCATTGGCACGGCCGCATGAGTGCTAGAAAGTTGGATAAGATTGGGCCCTTGGCTTACCGGAGTTCATAATGCCTTCACATCATCCACAACACATAATGTCACGGACCAAATCTTGTGGGTTGCCACATCTATTGAGTTTAAAATGGTACTGTTAGTAAATGAAGCCAAGATAGTGAGAGCAAAGAAGAGGAAAATGGCCTCTATATTGGAATATGAATGTATGCATAAAGAACTCCCCAAACAGGAGTTACTTTTTGACACTCATGTAAAAGAGCATGAAACAGTGTTAGTTTTGACTCTTTTATGCATGCTGCCTTCTTAGCTGTAACCATGGCCTACAATCTTGCATTCAGGTAAATCCCACTGAAGTTCACAGGGTTAAAGAAAATGACTGTTAGACAGAATTACAGTTTTCCAGTTTTTAGAGCCCTGAGGCCCATTATATATTTTCTGTTATTTAAAAAACCTTGCACTTGTACTGATAAACAGTTTACACAACTTATTGTGCATCTTAACTTAATGTAATAATAATCCCAAATTTAAAACTCGGCAGTGGAATATAAGTGCAAAGGTAGCATGCATGTGATCAGGGTGTGGTGTACAGCAATTGGATCTGGTGACCAAGATTAATGAAACTCAGATGGGTTTTAATTAGTGTAGCTGCAGTCATCAATTATCTAGTGAACACAAATATTGTTATATTTTGGAAATTCTTGATTTATTTTATTCCATTGGCCAGTAGATTTAGATGAATGAGTTCTCATCATAAACATTCTGGGGAAAACCGCCTGAGGCTGTGGTTTATTATTTAGGATACAATCAGCAAGAGTGAACGCTACTGAACAAAAACATTGCAAACCGGTCTCAGCATTAATTTGGAGAATTTGCTGAAATGTGTGGCCTTGTTCGGGTCGTCAAAAACATTACGGCATTTTTTACAAAATACAGAACAGTTTGTCAGGCGGGAAATGTGCAAGTATTATTGTCCAGCAGATGATCTATAACAAAATGTCAGTGCATGTACACTTAAAGCATGTATCAACAACATTTAATTTGACACATAATGTGGTCTTCTTTTATTATACTTTAAGTATGTGTCTTAGCAAACTGCAAGAGAACAAGTACTGGGGAGTGAAGCAGAGATGAAAGATGACAACCACTTGTTGGTTTTTCAAGGAAATTTTTTAACTGCAGTTTGGAGAAAGATCCAAGCAGGCAGAAGAGAATAAAACAACCTACCAGTTAAAGAAGTTTCATATAGGATTTTGCTCGAAGACTTTTTTCTTACATTGATAAGATTAAGGATCCAGTCCTATCCAACTTTCCAGCATTGATGCAACTGTGCCAACAGGGCATGTGCTGTGTCCTGCAGTGGGGTGGCAGTCACAGAGGCCTCTTCAAGGTAAGGTAGCGTTTGTTCCCTTACCTTGGGGCTGCATTGTATAATTGGTCTGTTGCCTGGGGGTAAGTCTCTGTGGCTCAGGGGATCTAAATAGTTTCCACAGGTCAGTGTGGACTCATGCTGTAGGATTGGGTGCGAAAAGGGAATTAGGGTTTTTGGCAGCCACCATTACCACCAAACTCACCCCATTCCCTGACCCAATCTGCCTATTCCCCATCCCCACTCAGTTCTGCCCTCCCCCAGCCCATCAACACCTTGTTCCACCCTCCCCACACTCCCACCTCATCTGCCAACTTACCTTTGCATCAGGCAGCTCCAGAGGCACTAGTGGGAAAGCAGCAGCCTTCTTGCCAGCACCCTGGCAGTGTGCTGAGTAGTGTGCTGCTGGAGTGCCTTTTCACTTTACAGCAGTCAGTGCCAGCGGAATAGTGCTGTGACAATGGATGGCCAAGCTGGGATTGGGCTGTAAGAGTGTTTGTTCAGTGGGCAAGACTAGCTCCCCCATCATGAATGGGTGAAGTACATTTATGGCCTGTTTCTAGGCTTCTTCCTTGCTTGTAGACCTCAGTTGAGGCTACTGAGATCTCAACTGAGAGTTATTCCCAGTCACAGACATTTACTGCTGCCTCTACTGCCAAAATCTTTTTCCTTTCTTTCCCACTAACTCTCTCAATTTTCCTTCTCCTCTCTTTCTCTTTGGCACCCAAATCCTTCCCTTCTTTCTTCCAAGTTCCTTTAGGAAGCCCATCTAATCTCTCTATGTCCCTTCTCCACTCATTGTCCCCCTTTTCCTTCTAAGGAGATCCTCTCTCCTTCCCTCTCCATCTCTCTCCTCTGTTTTCACTGCTTTCCCCAGGGCTTAATTGTGTAAAAGTTAGCTGTACAATTCCCCTTTATAAATCATGTGTGTGTAACCAATTCAGCTAGGCCCAATTCAAACGCCCCTTTCTAGTTTTTGAATCCTTTAGTAACATTTTGTGCATATTCACCTCATCTCCAGTTTCCTTTCACTGCCAAATTATATGGTTTTTCTCCCAAGTGTATATGATACACGTCTTCTAATCAGGTAACTCTGTGATAGCAAACCTTGGTTACTTCAGTTAAATCACAGGGCTGCTTGTGTGTGTTTCTGTCAAGACTGCCTTAAAATATGCTGGTTCACTGAAGGCATAACCACTTACTCTCCAGAAATTCCTGGGGCAATGTAAGTAGCTACTGGTGGGGACTTTATTTCTAGTTAGACATTTTTAGAAAATTAATTTGGTTTTGTTTCCTCTTTTCACTCCAAAGCCAACCTGCAAACCTCACTGTATTGGGGCAATTGTAGCAATGTATTGGGTTTTTGTGTGCTTTTCTCTTGCACAGCATCGTGGCTCTCTGTGCTGGGCACTACTTAGTTATTGCATCCAAATTGATTGGGCTATCTCTCTATTGGCACAATCCTGGCCTTGTTGCTGTTATTGTTCAGTCGTTACAGGCACAATCCTACTCAGGTCTACTCAGAAGTAAGTTCTATTGCAGGGGTGTCAAACATAAGGCTCAGGGGCCGGATGCGGCCTTCGGAAGCTTTTTATCAGGGTCCTCCGGCTCTCAGCTGCTGTTACAGCTGAAATGGCAGCCCACATGAAAATTGGACTTTCCCAAATCTTGAAATATGATCAAGTTTTGTGTACTTTCTCTTCTGTTATTTGCAGTTAATGAGTTTCTGTATGAGAACAGGGTCTGATTTCTGGCCATTAGCTGATTAATGATGTCACTTTCTGCTTAATGAGATTACTTCTTGCCCTCAGCTGGAGCCCTGAATGCTAACTTCGTCCCTCTGTAGGAAACGAGTTTGACACTCCTGTTCTATTGTGTTCAGTGGGACTTACTCCCAGGAAAGTGAGGATAGGATTGCAGCCTAAGTCGGGTCCAACTCTTTGTGACCCCATGAACCACAGCACACCATACTCCCCTGCCTACCACTAACTACCGGAGTTTGTCCAAATTCATGTTCATTGCCTCCGTGACACTATCTAACCATCTCATCCACTGCTGCCGCCTTCTCCTTTTGCCTTCAGTTTTTCCCAGCATCATGGTCTTTTCTAAAGAGTCCTCCCTTCTCATGAAATAACCAAAGTATTTCAGCTTCAGCATCAGCATCTGTCCTTCCAATGAACAGTCAGGGTTGATTTCTTGTAGGATTGACTGATTTGATTTCCGTGCAGTCCAGGGGATTCTCAAAAGTCTTCTCCAACACCATCATTCAAAAGCATCTATTCCTTGGCGCTCAGCCCTCCTTATAGTCCAACTCTCACAGCTATACATTACAACTGGGAAAACCATAGCTTTGACTATACGGACCTTTGTTGACATGGTGATGTCTTGGCTTTTCATTCAGTTCTCTGGCTTACCATAGCTTTCCTCCCAAGAACCAAGTGTATTTTAATTTCATGGCTGCAATCTCCATCTGCAGTGATCTTGGAGCCCAAGAAGATAAACTTTGTTACGGCTTCAATTTCTTCCCCTTCTGTTTGCTGTGAGGAGATGGGACTGAATGCCATGATCTTAGTTTTTTTTAATGTTAAGTTTCAAGCCACATTTTGCACATTCCTCTTTCACCCTCATCAAGAGGTTCTTTAGATCCTCCTCACTTTCTGTCGTTAGAGTGGTATCATCTGTTGGCCTAAAGCAGCCATTTTCAACCACTGTGCCGTGGCACACTGGTGTGCTGCGAGTAATCCACAGGTGTGCCACAGGAATTTGGGGGAAGATTATTTATTAGTAGGGTCAGTGGGGAAATGAGCCCCCCACTGGCAGCATGGTGTACCTTGTCAAATGTCAAAAACCTGATGGTGTGCCTTGACAATTTTAGTGTCTTGTCAGTGTGCCATGAGATGCAAAAGGTTGAAAATCGCTGGCCTAGGGTGTTGCTAATGTGCCATCAAACTTGTTGCAACACCTGGCAAGTAAGCAGCACTGGTGGGAAGACCTGCATCACCTTGTGGTAGAGCAGGTTTTCACCTGCTGGGCAGTGCTTGGGCTGGGGGAGGGCAGGAAGGGGGTGTAACAGGTGGGGGGAGGGCAGAGACAGGGCTGATCAGACCAGGAAGGGTGGTTTCTGCAGCACTGGCACACAAAATCCAACCCCCCTGCTGGGTCTGAAAGCCTGACACAGGGCAGCTCAGACTTGTGCCAGCTATTTAGCAGGTGCAGATCCAAGTAGCCCCACTGAGCAGGCTGGGGCTTATATGTCCCCTTACCCTGAGGACCCCCTCAGCCTGCTCCTTCCCAGCCCTGGATACAGTGTGGGCAGTGCAGTCCCACAGCACCATCCCTTGTCAGGATTGGGCTGAATGGTCTATTAAGCTGAGTTCAGGCATTTTCCATCAGCCAGCTGGTACTTTACCCCATTTTCAAATAGTTGGAGAAACTGTTGAGATTAGCAAGAATGCTAATGCTATTGCTTCATAATACACAATCCCCTTGGAGTGTTCTGTGGTAATTTTGTGCTCACATAAGAGCATAAAAATGTTGAAGCAAAAATATATGACGACTAATTCTCAGTCCCCAGAATGTTTGCATACGGTGGAGAATTCTACATGAACTTTAATGTGAGCAAGACCCAAGAAACTTTGAGAGCACCAGAAAGATGGAACAACTGAAAAACAAGCATAATTTTTTGTTGAGAGATGGACCAGTTGCCCCTAGTAAAGAAAAGCATCCACACTCCCAGCTTGTGTAGCACCAGCAAGCAGTATGTCTTGCTACCCAGCCTGAAGCTATGGGAATACCTGTGTTTGACACCCTCATTTCTCTCTAGCAGCTGTCATTTTGACAATTGGAAGATGCAGCAATTTCCTTTACTATGCATTATTTTTATATCCCCTATTGTTTTTGCACATGACCTTTACCTCTCCATTCCCCAATTAGCAGATGAAGAGTTGCTGTTCATTGAGCAGAGATGTTCAGACCTAAGGGAGCGGAATACAATTTTTTTTTCCTGGCGGATGCTGTAGTGAGTGCTCATTATTCTTTATCACTAATGAAATAACCCTATCACTTTAACCTTTCTTCATCAAACTAACCCCAAATATCAGTGAGACAGGGATGGAACTGAGGTCAGGATCCTGGTACTTAAAAGCAGTGGACAGTAAATATTTCTGGTATTTGCTTTATTTCTAGACATAGGTGTATTCTTGTCTCAGTACTATAATCATTAGCGACTATTCTCTGTTTTCTCAGAGAGTGTGGCATTTTTACACAGATGCTGTTTGCCTGTTTGATTCTTTATTTATTTAAATTTTTGGAACAGTTGTGTTATGCATCTGTGTGAGAAAAATTTCAGAGCAAAAGATCGATGTATTCAGAAACGCTTTGAAACATCTGTTGTGGTTTCTGAGAAGTACATACTGTTACCCGGAGTGCTTTTAAACCTGTGTTAACATTCATACGCAGGGGAAACTGTTACTGGAAGTATTTTTTTGGGGTTTTTTTTAAAAAACAATTGTAATATGTACACACATGAGGGGGAAGCAATCTCTTGCTGGAGTCCCATATTGAAGCTAATGCCACGTCTTTGTAGATGACTGAGGCCAAATTAAGGTGCCCTGAAACTTTTACTGAAGTGCTCAGAAAACCAAACGGACTTGAACTCAGACTCTCTGAGTTATCATATTCACTGTTATGCTACACAGGGAGAAACTAATAATCACACATTAATGGACCCTAAAGAAAGCAAGTAAGTGGGAGAAAAGAAAAATGCTGTGGCACATTGGTATGCCACAGATAGTCCATTGGTGTGCCGTGGGAGTTTGGGAATGGTCATTTTATTAGTAGGGCCATTGGGGGATTGAGTCCCCTGCCAGCAGCATGGTATGCCATGTCAATTTTCAAAAAATTGATGGTGTTCCTTGACAATTTCAGCACTTTGTCAGTGTGCTGTCCGATGAAAAAGATTGAAAATAACTGTCTTAGAAGGAAAAAAAGGCATAGCAACGAAAGGGGGAAATGTGGGGGGCAAGAGATATACCGTATTTTTCGCTCCATAAGATGCACTTTTTTCCCCCAAAAAAGTGGGGGGAAAAGTGTGTGCGTCTTATGGAGCAAATACTGCAAAAAAACAAACAAACAAACAAACAAACTCCACCCCTGGCCCCGCCCCCTGCCTGCTCTGCTCGGCTCCGCTTCCCAGGAAAGTGTGGATGGGGTGGCAGTCTCACTGTGCAAGCCTGCGTGTCTACTCAGAAGTAAGTCTCAGCATCCCTGGGGCTCACTCCCAGGAAAGCGTGGGTGGGGTGGCAGTCTTGCTGAGTCTTGCTGAGCAAGCGCGTCTACTCAGAAGTAAGTCTCAGAGTCGCTGGGGCTCACTCCCAGGAAAGTGTGGGTGGGGTGGCAGTCTTGCTGAGCAAGCCCCTAGAGCAGGGGTGCTCATTATGTCGATTGAGAGCTACCAGTCTATCTCCAGGCGAAATGAGTCAATCGCAGGCTTCTCTCCCGTCCACGCATCCCTAGGAGTGAGCCCCTGGCAGGCTTGTGAGCCCAGGGAGTGAGTCCAGGGAGCCCAGGGAGTGAGCACCTGACGGGCTCCTCCCTGGGAGAGGAGCCGCTGGCAGGCTTTTCTCCCCTCCACGCATCCCTGGGAGTGAACCCCATCGACTCTACTGGGGCTGACTTACCTTTCCCCTGTTTTTGCACTGGTATGTATGGAGATCTGTCCCCCCCCCCCCAACTTCCATCTGTTGGTTCTGTGTGCAAGGGGTTTTGCACTGGTCTTGCTGTGATGTCTATACAGAGATCTTCCCTCCTCCACACCTTTCCCCTGCTTTTGCACTGGTATGTATGGAGATCTGTCTCCCCCTCCCACTTCCATCTGTTGGTTCTGTGTGCAAGGGGTTTTGCACTGGTCTTGCTGTGATGTCTATACAGAGATCTTCCCTCCCCCACACCTTTCCCCTGCTTTTGCACTGGTATGTATGGAGATCTGCGCCCCCCCAACTTCCATCTGTTGGTTCTGTGTGCAAGGGGTTTTGCACTGGTCTTGCTGTGATGTCTATACAGAGATCTTCCCTCCTTCACACCTTTCCCCTGCTTTTGCACTGGTATGTATGGAGATCTGCCCCCCCCAACTTCCATCAGTTGGTTCTGTGTGCAAGGGGTTTTGCACTGGTCTTGCTGTGATGTCTATACAGAGATCTTCCCTCCTCCACACCTTTCCCCTGCTTTTGCACTGGTATGTATGGAGATCTGCCCCCCCCCCCACTTCCATCTGTTGGTTCTGTGTGCAAGGGGTTTTGCACTGGTCTTGCTGTGATGTCTATACAGAGATCTTCCCTCCCCCACACCTTTCCCCTGTTTTTGCACTGGTATGTATGGAGATCTGCCCCCCCCCACTTCCATCTGTTGGTTCTGTGTGCAAGGGGTTTTGCACTGGTCTTGCTGTGATGTCTATACAGAGATCTTCCCTCCTCCACACCTTTCCCCTGCTTTTGCACTGGTATGTATGGAGATCTGCCCCCCCCCCCAACTTCCATCTGTTGGTTCTGTGTGCAAGAGGTTTTGCACTGGTCTTGCTGTGATGTCTATACAGAGATCTTCCCTCCCCCACACCTTTCCCCTGTTTTTGCACTGGTATGTATGGAGATCTGCCCCCCCCTTCCATCTGTTGGTTCTGTGTGCAAGGGGTTTTGCACTGGTCTTGCTGTGATGTCTATACAGAGATCTTCCCTCCCCCACACCTTTCCCCTGCTTTTGCACTGGTCTGTATAGAGATCTGCTCCCCCCCCCCCCGTATTGGAATGGAGGAAGATGTGGTGAGGAGGTAGATGTGGGTTAGCAGTGGCCCCTTTAAGGGTAAGGCCTGGGCATCCAGCAGTGTGTGCTGCACAGCTGCAGCCACTGGAAGGCTATAGGGCCCTCAGGGATATAAGGAGTACCAGAGGCAGAAAGGGTTTGTGGGTTTGAAGGAGTGCAGGTTGGAGAGGAGACTGACTGGGTTTACTGAATTTGGAATCTGACTGTGGATTGTGACTGGACTTGGATACCCTGATGGATTTAACTGACCTACCTAGAACCTGACCTTGGACTGTAATTTGGCTTATTGGCTCTGGACTCTGATTTGGTAACTCTGATTGATGGGACTGATTTACTTGGCATCTGTGGACTGGAACTGGACTCACTTTTGCTTGCTGCACTGGTGAGTTGCACAAGGGGGATTGATCAGCCTTAAGTGGGCAGGAGGCCCAGTGGATTGGAATTTGGCAGAACATCATTGTAGCAGAAAGATAATGTGATCCCCTATTTGAGTGCACCTGCTTTTGTGAGCTTCATAAATTCTGACTCTAGCGATGATGAGTTCTTGGGGTTTCCAGAAAACTAGAGTACCCAAACCTTTAAGTCTCTCCATTTGTTAATGACAGTGATAATGGTTCTTAATGCCACTGTTGACTGCTGTTCACTTTACATGGTTCAAATGTTATTCTGTTATAGTTTATTAAATATTTTATTACACTATTTGGTTCAGAATATTTTTTTTCCCTTGTTTTCCTCCTCTAAAAACTAGGTGTGTCTTATGGTCAGGTGCGTCTTATGGAGTGAAAAATACGGTAGTTAAATGAGGTGGCTTATAAGAGAACCTGGGGAAAAAGAGGAAGGGTTTTGGGGTGCATGAAAGAAAAAACAGGAGAGACAACCAAAGGAATTAACAGAAGGACAATAGTGAGGTAAAGGTGGTTCAGGCAAAACTCTGTGACTGGAAATGGTTTTCTACAGCTTGAACCAAGGGATGGCAATGGGTGGACCTTAGAACAGAACAGAACAGTATTTCACCCATTTCCAGCTGGGGAACTAGTCTCTCCTCCCAAACAAACTGTCTTAAATGCTGCCTTAGGTCTTCTAGATGTCTTGAGTTAAGTGAGTTCATTTGGAAAGGAAGCTTGAGTGGTCATCTTGGGCTTTCAATAACAGAATTCTCCAAAACTCACACAGACAGACACACACACACATCCCTTGGTGCTGGGACCAAGGTTGCCTGTTGTTTTTGCATTTGCTCCAGGTTGTACCATTGCATGGGGGCAAAGGACCAGACAAGCTAATCTCCCTAGACAAGAGGAGCCACAGAGATGGAAAGAGGGCTACGGAGCATGCCTTACACATAAGAGAGAGGCAGTGGCCTTGAAGATGGTTGGACAAGGCAGTCAGGCTGTTTTACATCCCAAAAGGAGGGAGAGAAGGGAAGAGTTGAGGAAGCTTTGAGCAAAGTGACTCAGGGACGTTGGCTGACCAGCCTGTGCTGGCTTCAGTGATGCTAGGGAGAAGGAGAGAGAGCGAGAGAAGCCTGAGGGGAAAGTGGGTTGTGGGGGCGGGGTGTTATTGACCTGGATGCCAGTTCAATAGTGAGTCTCAAAAGGAGGCTGGAGTTGGGGTAACTTGTCATGGCACAAGCAGGTTAACAATTCAACAGAAAGGTGGAGTATGGACAAAGAACAAATGGTGAAATAAAGACCATTAGGCTCTAAAGCCAAGGGTTTTTACAGGTGTGCCCTTTTTATCAGTGGGTTTGGTAATTATGGATTTAACTCAATGTGGGTACCAAACCCACCATGGAGGGGCTCACTTGATTTCCCGGACATGAATAGAAGTGTGTTCCATGTCCAGGAGGCTTTCTGAGGCCTGGGGAGGTCACGTGGGGCCACTCCGGGCCTCAGAAAGACTTTTGGAGGTGTCAGAAAGGCACTTTTGGTTTTTACGAAAACCAGAAGTGCTGTTCCAACACTTCCTGGAACCTTTTGAAGTAAAGGTTGAGAGTGTTAGAACATTGCTCTCACGCTTTTTCAAAATGGAGCACTCAAGTCGTAACATTTTAGTCATTTTCACCACCTGAATGAAGTTACCCCTATTTCTAGAAGTGTTTCAATGTAACATTTGTAAAATGGTGGACATAAAGTACAAACCAAAATAATTAAGGATCAAGGCCCAGTTTTACATTGGTAATGGAAGTCAGCAGCTGTCCTGCTATTGTACTGGGATGTCGTAAATGTGGAGTCTGAAGATAGAATTTGCATAACTGTAGCCCCATATCTGTTCTGAAGACAATATCTGTTATATGTATGTGTGAGTATCAAGAAGTGACAATCTGTGGTAACAAGCTTTGTTTAGGGCTTGTGACATCTGGTATGCCAATTATTCATATAACTTACAGGACTTACAGAACTTCCAATCCTAGGCACCCATACTTAACAGTATGTTTCATAAACATCAGTGGGACTTACTCACAGGATCACAGCCCGAGATATTAATGTTGCTTCCTTAGGATCGTGTGATAGACCATACCCTCACATGTAAAGGTAATGATGTGAAGTCCATATGTGTACTCTGTTGCACAGTAGAATTAAAATAGTGAGCAGGGGTTTAACCTTTCTCACAACTGGGAACATAACCCTTGATTTCTTATCTTGGAAGAAACCATTCTGACATTAGCCTAAGGGATCTCGGTTCCAGTGTATTCAATACTTGTACTTTCACCTCAGAAGTGCTCTCAAAATAAAATAAAATAAATAACACTATAGCAATTTGAATAGGACTCTTTTCTCTAACATACATTGCATGAAGATTAGTATAACTCTTTGTGGCTTGGGAGAGATTTTAGATGATTTTTTCTCAAGTAATAAAGGCTGCTGGAGATCATGTGGTTGTTCTCATTGTCACTGGCCTATGGAACCCTTTTGCATCTTTATTCATGTAAGTTTTGTAACCTCATTTACAAAAAAGGCTCTGGGGGGTGCAATTAAGCAATGTTTTCTTTTTTTGTGTATTAATCAGTGAGCAGGAAGAAAATACGTAATAATTTGAAATGCTAGAATTTTGTTATGATGTGCTATTAAAAGAGGTTGCATTCCAGAAGTAGTTTCCACTCTGTAATGAGTCAGTGTTTTGTATCTTTACCTAAATCAAGTAGTGTTAACTAGAAAATCTTTACATTCAGACCAGTTAGACGTGAAGGTAGCAGAACCCAGGTGTTAGCACATGGGCCAGATATCAAGCTGAGTAGGGAGCAATGTGTGTGAAATTTAGTAAAATGAAAGGGTAGTCAGACTCTACTGCCTGAATTCTTCCTCCTCATAAACTACCCCCCCAGCTCTCAGATGAGAAACCTTATCCAGAAAAAAAAACAACACCTGGGGGAGGGGGAGAACACATGCCAGGAAAGGATCTAGCAGTGATTCCCATCTTCTCCTTCTCTGCATGAAATTACCTCATCCCTCCATTCCTCATGGGCAGCCCAATCCTAATTTATGCTGGAACAGACAGGCAAATGAGGCTACTTGGATCTGTACCACCTAAAGAGGTAGCCAAGCAGCCTGAAACTGCCCCGGGCCACCCAGGAATGAGGCTAGGATCCAGCATAAGTGGCTAGGATCTCACCCCCCCCCCAACCTCTGTGCCAGCCAAGCTCGGCTGATGCAAACTCACCATCCCCTGGGCCCGTGTTGACACAGGGAGGCTTCCCATATGTCAGTACGGAAGTGCTTTACGGCACTTTTACAATGACATTGTGCAGGGTCAAGGGACTTGCGTCTGCCCTAGGGCACCTCTGAATTTCACCCTCATCTTTATATCTGTCCAGTAGTATGTATCCCAATTCTCTCACACAAGTTATACCTCCATCATTTCTAGTTAGACTCTGAAGGTTAGCAAATGTAATAAAGCAGTGGTTTTAGCACTGGGACCTACTTTTAACAATCACAATCTGTTGGGACCCACAGGAAGTGATGCCATTAACCTATAAGTGATGTCATGACTGGAAGTGACATCATCAATTTAGGCTTCAAACCTAAGCTGCAATCAGCCAATGGTCCATTACACAATGCACTCATGTTGTTATTTTGCACAGTTTGGAATTCAAACATTCCAGCTCAGAAGTCAAAGTAGAACATAGAGTTGGACTCTTCTCTAACTACAAAGCTCCCCCACCCTTTCCAGAGTCCCATCTTCCCACCTCTTCAGGACCAGCACTATACCTTTCTCCCACCGGGAGCCCTTCCTGCACAGCAGCTCTGTACCCTGCATTTTCAGCTCTGTATTTTCAATGGTGGCTGAGCCAGGTGCTACAGGACCCACCTGAAATTGGCTTGCAACCCACCTAATGGGTCCTGACCCACAGTTTAAGAAATACTGTAATGAAGGATAATAAATGTACTCTTATGTAGCCTGAAATTGTTTGGAAGTTTACCTTGTAATGCTGGCTTCAACTGCACAATATATTGTTTAGAGCTATATATGCAATGTTTGCACCTTGGGTCATACTTATGATGACAATGACCTATTTTAACTTTTAAGAGGAATATACTGTATATTTGCAAACAATGCAAAGCTGGAGATTTTTTATCCCCAATTCTCATTGTCACAAACATTTACTACCCCCATAAATAGTTACTTTTACTGTTTCTCTACTTCTGTTGATTATTTATTATGCTTTTTAGTGATTTTTTATGGTGACTATCCTTATTGTGCTAAATTTTATTGTTATAGGCCACCTAGCAGGTCCTTTGAATCTACAAGACTAGGCCTGTGAGAGCCTTGCAGTTTAAATGTGGGATGCAATTTGCTCAACAAATGCAATTTGCAACTGAACATGAGATGTAAGATCTCTTCCTTTATCTCTTACTCATCTATCAATAAGTTGAACGAAATCAGCAAGGCTATTCAGTATTTGACTGTGGTTCTGTAGCAATCACCTGTATTGTTGTGATGCAACTATTTCAGTGTAATCAGTCAATGAGTCTGCAATCTTATACTGTACTCACTTCCAGGAGGGTAAATCCTATTGACCTCAGAGGGGATTATTTCTGAGTAGACTTGTTGTGAGTTGCACTTTAAGGCTGCAGTCCTGAATCACAGGTAGCTTTCCTGTTGTCCTCAGTAGGACCACAATGGTACCATTCTCAGTTTGAAAAGATAATCATGATTACATTATGATGCCTCATGGTTCCTGTTTACAGATGATAACCAAAGTGAAACAGAAAAGTATTGTTTACTCCAAGTGCTGCATTTGTTTCAGGAAAATGTCTCAAGGAATTTTAAAGTTGGTACTAAACTAGTTTTTGGGTTCACTTTTTGGATTTTCTGAATATAGAAGTTGTGGAACCTGACATACTGTTGTGATGTTTTGTTTTGTTTCGATTTGGCATAAAATAATTTACCAAGAGTACACAGCGACAATAGCAGCATCTACTCCTGTGCTATCCAACAGAGTTGAGTGCTTTCTATTTTTCCTAACTCAAACACGGGCTGAAGTAAATATGCCGTACTGTATTGCCATTTCCTTGCTGTTCACTTTGAAGAAGATAAAAACTATTATTTTAAAGAGGCTTTTAACATTGTTTTATTTAACGTGGATGATCACCTTCACGTTTCAAGATCTAGTGATTTTGTCAAGTGAGTGCTTTGTCAAAAGCTATGACAAAAACCCAAACAAGATGGTTGCTTTCTGCTTATAGCATTAAAATGTCTCCTGATTAGAACCTTTTGCTTCTCCCCATGAATAAATTGTTTTCGTTCTAATTTTTTGTTCATTCTCTTGAAGAAATAAAGGCAATCCTATTTCCTCTTACAAATTATCATAAATATTGAAGAGGCAGATTTTTCTTAGATCATTAGCATATCACGCTGCGACCCACACCAGAATGTACCATTAACAAAGCAGCCTTCATGTAATTAATGTAAATAATATGGAACTACAGCATGAGTAACCCAGTCAGCCTTGGCAAAAAGCATTTGTCATAACGCATCATCTGAGGAGCTTAGTCTCAATTCAAATTAAACTTCATGGGTTTGCCCCTTTATTTTTGCTTCCCAGGCTATAAATTCCTTTGAAACGTGCACCTATACAGAAGAAAGCAATCCGGAAAGCTGAAATTAAAATTTTATTATTTACTATGCTTCTGCTGCAGAGGACAATTAGAATCTTCATAAAACTAGATATGTAGATTCTAAGGGCACATCTGAGGGTTCCCCTCCTCCCCTCACGCCCGCACTTAAAAGTGTTTTCTGTCCTCTGCTACTGCCAGCAAATCTAAAGTATGGTGTTATGTCTGCCATTTGCTACTATTGCCCTCTGACTCCAAAACACAAAGGAGCATTGTAAATTTTTCATGAAGAGGTTTCAGTCTGTAAAACAGCAAACTGGAATAATGTTTTAAATGCAATCATTGTCAAGCCTGAACAATGTAATTTATCAAGAGAGCAGTTTGTACTATATAATAAGTTTCATATATTAATACAATTTTTCATCTGATGTCAGCCTCCTGATTTATGAATAGCCCATGATCTAAGGTGATCATTGAATTATAATTCAAGTAATAAGCCAGGAACAAGACACTGCGCTGCTACCCTGCATTAGCTTACGTGCCACCAAGCCAATTTACTAAACAACCGTGGGCTAAATGATACAGTTTTTCTAATTCAAAGAAGGCACTCGTTAATTAGATAAAGGCTAAAGCTCTCATTATTTTTAAATGATTTAAGAACGGGTAAAGATCTTACAGCTTATACTGCAGCTCTAATAGTTCTCTGCTTACTGCCTTGTAATAAGAGTATTAAAGACAGATGGTCCATGCTGATTTAAACCAATTACAACACTTAATGTATACTAGTAGCAGGGACTATTCATAGGCACATCAGATGTTAATATTCTACATGCTACGTTAAAAACCGTTCTTATTAATGTGATTTACAAGTAATTTGTTTCATTTTTCTGATTTGGGGGGTTGCAATCCAACTTGCATCTTTATGATAGGGGCCACCTTTTGGCAGCTTCAACTGACTTCATATAGCTGTTACCTCTTAAAGTAAGTCCTGAGTCAGTTTGCTCCCCTCCTCAGTAGAAGAGGAGGATTTAAAGTTCTGTGTGTTTTTTGTTCCTTCCTCTCTTCAGAATGGGCTTCAAAATTCCATGAACTCATACGGTTGACATAAAACACTGGTGATATCTGTGGAATACATAAAAATAGGGAGCATACAGAATGTCATGTTTGCTTCAAGAATACAGTGGCACCCTGCTCTTAAACTCATTTTACTGAAGACTTAGTTCTGCTGATTGGGAAGAACTCCCTTCTAAGCAAGTGTTCCCAGGATTCTAGCCTTAGGATGTGTTTAACTAGCTGGACTTTCTTAATGGTCCTTTGAAATGATTCAGAAGTATCTTTGATTTTATAAATAAGCCCAGTTGCAGGAATAGAGAAGTCATCAGGAGCTCCATTTCCTTTCAGTTAAGTAGAGATTTATCAAGTATAATATGATTTCCACTGTATGCAGCCTAAGTTTTAAATTTAATTTATATTGATGCACCGGTTTGGTAGAACCATTATATGCTTTCCTTGATTTCTTTCTCTGCGACAAGTCCTTCTGTACTTTGTGCAAGACTGAAGGGTTTCTGTTGAGTTACAGTAGACTATTCAATCACAGCTCCCTCACCTCTGTCTCCTTGTTCAATTTGTCCATTTATCTCCACTGTCCATAACCTTAAGCAGCGTTCCTGACCATGAACTCTCCTTCTCCTGTATCTTGAAAACTGTGTACATTTGCTCGCTCAGCTGCCACAGGGTGTCTTTGCCATCCTTGCTGAAAAGTTCCTGATGCCCTCAGATTTTAACTTCTGCTTTCACTTTTTTAAAAACCAGCATTGGTTTTCAGATTTAACTCAGGGTACAACTGATCAGTGATGCAGAGCACCTTAAGAACAGCTGTAAATTTACATATTTCCTATTTAAAACTTTGTGCAAATGCAGAAGATTTGTGCTGTCCTGTGTATCATTTTGTACTCAGGAAAAAATCCTTAGTGTACTAGGAATTAATACAAGCCTTTCTCAGATGGCATTCTAGCCAACTTGAGTATCTGAGGGCCCAACTGTATCCAAGGTTCCAAGTTGCTTAATATTTCTACCATTTTGGGGGGCGGGGGGCGGTGATGGGCATCTGGCATGGGGATTAGGTGAACTATATCTTTTAAGTTCATTTATCAACTATGAGAATTAGTAATATTATTTTTCTTCTAAGAAAGCTGAGATACTTGGTTTTTCTTAAAAATGTATATGAGCAGAGCACTTGTGGGTGGGGTGTGGTGAGTTGGGGGAAAGTCATAAATCTTTTTTGCTCTCTGTGTAGTTAGAATTCCTCTCTTCCTCAGTTCAAACTACCTTAAGTCAATTTTTTTTACACTTGTTGTGTACCAAAGATGTCAAACCTTAAGTCAATGCACAGCTGCAGATGTGTTGTAAGATAGTATATTGTGTGGTAGGAAGACAAGGATACAAAGTGGAGCATACAGGCATGTCCCAGTATCTGCAGGAGTTCTGTTCCGGAACATTCCTATAGGTAGCTGAATCTGTGGATTCCGGGGACGCTCTGCCACCCTCCTGAGGCTTCTCCGGCCTACCAAATGGCTTTAAAAGCATAAAAACTTTGCTTCAGGTTTTACAAAAAAGCTGAAAGTGACTTTTTTTGGCCTAAACGGCCAATCTGAGACTCACAGAGGCCATGGGCGGATGTGTGCAACCTCTGAGGGGCTCAGAAGACTTCCAGAGGTGAAGGGAGCAAAGCCCCCCTTGCCTCTGGAGGTTGCGGGGTGCCCTCCCGCATCTGCTGCTAAGTGAAACCGCAGATACAGGGAACCTCTGTAAGGAGTGAGTTCCAAACATGGACCACATTTGCTATTGGTTTTCCATACTTATTGTTCTCTCCTTAAGGAAATCACTGATTTAATTTGATTATTTTACATATTGAAAGTATCTATAACCTGCTTTTGAACCAACAACCTTCAAGGTGGGAATCAAGAAATACTAAAAACAATACAAAATCATATGATATATAAAATACTTCATAATTATTTAAAACAATATAAATTCTAATTAGCTGCAACATTCATCATAGCAGCAGAAAAAAAAAGAGGAAGCAAATCAGGGCAAGCCAAAAGACCTCTGGAAGACGGCTATCTTGGCCTGGAGTCTAAAAGCCAATAAGGCACAGATCTAATAATGTTTCTCCTTCCCTTGACCCTGCGTTGGCCAAGTGTTGTAATGTAGCCTTTGCACGGTAAAGAGACCTCTCAACTGTCCTTGAAAACAACTTTCTGGCTTTATCCATTTCATTTGCTGTGCATCTGTCTTCAGATTTCATCTCCAGTGGCATCCTTCCCTGCATATAGGTCTCTGTTCCTGTTATTCCTGTCTGTCTTCTACGATTTATGAGCTAATGGAATAATAATATTGTCACTTTGCTGTGTGGGTCTCAGTGAGAGTCCAGAGGCATGCTTTTAAGAGGCGTCCTGTGTGTGTAGTGCTTGCTGTTTATATTTAACACAAAGAACACAGAATGGCAGGAGTTCCTGTTCCTTCCTTTCCCCACGTTTGTTTTAGAGTCACAACAAGATGCGTTATTAATGGACCCCGAATGGAACATGTTATTTGTTATGGTAACTTTTTGACCTATTTAATAAGTACTTAAAGCAGTGGAGTGCAGTTTTTATTGTATTCTGTAGTGTACAGTTATGAAGTGTGGTACATAATAAAATAAAAGCAATAATGTGGATATTTCAGAGGGATCCATCAGAGCAGACCTGAAGCAACATATTTCATCTGGTTTGTCTGGCTCTGAAGCCCTGCAAGTTATAGCTGAAATAACTAGGAACAATATTGTGGTTGTGACTTGTGATTGTTTACCGCTGTAACCAGCCAAGCTCTTTATGTGCTTACCCTTTTCGAAGCTTAGAAACATTTTTCAGATAACTTCATTAACACTTTCTGATGCTTAGCTGTGGGAGGAGGAAATGAATGCCTTTTGGAAGTTTGTGTTTAATTAATTGCAAAGAAGTCCCATAGCCTTTAAAAATGCAGTTGAGTTTCTTTAATTGAAGTTTGAGGAGATTGAGGGAAAACAGGATTATTTTAACAGCTCAGCAGTAGAAAAATTAATAAAATAAACCCCTGTTAAGGTTACAGAGGTCCTTGTGTGCCAATTAATTTAGTTTGTGTAACTTCAGTCCAGAAGAGCAAAGCAGTCAGATGCTAACATAGCCTTTCTTTCATACTCTTTGAAAAATAATGAAGACATTACAGCTATCTGTGTAAAAGTATTGATTGCAGTGAAATCAGTTATGTAAGTTTGATGGGGGCAGCCCCCAAACATGAAAAACATGAATTTTCCAGCTGAGTACAACTAGTGGCGGAGGTACCCTGTCTCGCTCCCAGGGCAAAGGTCCACAATGCCGCCCCCCTGCAAGATACTGCCCTGCCGTGCACAAAGCCACCCCTACCTCTAAAGCATGACGGAGCCACGCACAACTTTCAGACCCACTGGGGAAACGTTTCCAACTGCATCGGGAGCCTCAATAAAGCTTCCTGCGTGGTCCTAGTGTCATGCGGGCTCAGCACCCAGGTCGTTTGCCCTGTTCACCCAGCACTAGGTCTGCTGCTGAGTACAACAGGATGTCGATCAAAACTTGGGGCATATAAACACAGTTTATACAGGTATTATACCATTTTAATTGTCACTCTTTTAAGAATCTTCAAAATGGTAGTTTGAGGGTGCTCTCTCTTAGCAATCCCTTGGCTCTCTGCATGAAGAATGAAAATTTCAGGGTTTCTTGTGGAGAGGGGCTGACAATTAAACCAGTTTAAGTATGTGGTTAATATGCAATACATCACTGTCGTGCAAAAGTGTGCAGCTGAAGCTAATTGTTAGTCTCTTGAGAGTCGATTCAGAATGTGTTCAAACCATTAAACCAGACTGGAACATGGATTGATCCACCACCTCCATAATTGGGGCTACAATGAGGGCTCTTTGGTCTTGTCAGATCCAGTCTTCCTCCTTCACAGCCTTCCTCCTTCACTGGAAGATTCAGTCTTCCTCCTTTACTGACTGATCTTCTTTTCTACACAGTACCAAACTGTCAGGCCGAGATTAACAGTCACTTTTGCCCTACACCCTCCTGAATTTGACTGTTGTCTAGGGGAGAGATGAAACTGCTTGAAACCTTGTGGGCACAGAGCAAGGTCTCTTTCCCCACTGGAGAACTCCTCACTGGAGGTTTCTCCCAACAGTTCTACTTGACATAAGAGCCAGTAACTGTGCTAAAGTCAGTGTAAGGCATTTCCTGTGGACTGGTTGCTCCAAACCCTGCCCATGTATTACTTGTTAACAATGTGAACAGTTAACAATCAGAAAAGTGTAAATTGACCCATTGCAGAGCTCACACACACCTTTCATTCAAACATCTTGTAAGGTAGTTCAAATCATTATTAATCCAGTTCGCCTATAGGCCTCATTGGGTTGGTTTTTTCTGTCATAAATTGGATCATGATGTTATGAAAAAGTTCTTCAGTGACAGCTGGCATGTTCTCCTAAGTCTGGGGTTGGCAACCTGCCATTCTGGAGCCGCAAGCGGCTCTTTCAACCTTCTCCTGCGGCTCCCTGCGGGGCCAAGCCGTGGGGGGAGGGGCACGCCCCTGCCGTGAAGCAGCCCCAGCGCACGGGCGCAGCTCCCTCACCTCCTGCGGCTGTGCCCCATAGGAGAGGGCGTGAACAGCTGGCGGAGCAGCTCCTGCCCAAAGAGTCCGTGCCGCCACCGCACGTTCCTTCCCGCCCCAGCCGCAGCCCCAGCCGCCTGCCCGTGTAGGGGAGGGTGTGTAAACGAACCTGACCCCACGGAGCCAAGGCAAAAGCAAGCAATTGAGTGCAGCTGCTCTGTCCTCCTCCCAAGCTTAGAGCACAATCCTGTGCGTGTCTCCTCAGAAGTAAGTCCCATTGTGCTTGCTCCCAGGAAAGTGTGCACAGGATTACAGCCTTCAAGCTCCCCACTCAGCATCCCCCGGTCACTCACTCACACTCTCACTGCCCCATTTCCTTCACTTGGAAATTTGAAAGGGGTTTGGAGACCCCTGCACCAGATGGCATTCTGTATATGTTTGTATACTGTATGTGTAACATACTGTATATGTAGCACCAAAGCATATTTCATGGTTGGGAAGTAATCACTGTTAGTGTGCCTTTTATTTTATGCAGTTTTGAACTCTTAGCTTGTTTGTTCAGGAGCACCTTTGTGAACAGTGTTAAGTAGTACTAAGTGGTCTTGTTCAGAGGTAGTATTGTATGGAAAGGCATTTACAGAAGTACAGAAGTAAATGACAGTAAAGAATGACAGTATCCTTCACAAGCAGTTCACCTGTGCACAATCTAAAACAGTTGTTCTCCAACTATGGGTCTGGACCTGATTTTTAGTGGGACCTAGAAGAGGGAAGTGTATTATATAACTGTGACCTACAAGAGGGGAGTGCAAACTATATATGCAGTGTATATATACTCCCCTGGGAGTGAGCCCCATTGACTCTACTGGGGCTGACTTCTGAGTAGACAGGGAGAGGAGCCACTCGAAGGCTGCACTCCTGTCCATGAAGGATGAAGCCCCGTTGACTCTACTGGGGCTGACTTACCTTTCCCCCTGTTTTTGCACTGGTATGTATGGAGATCTGCCCCCCCCCAACTTCCATGTGTTGGTTCTGTGTGCAAGGGGTTTTGCAATGGTCTTGCTGTGATATCTATATAGAGATCTTCCCTCCCCCGCACCTTCTCCCAGTTTTTGCACTGGTCTGTATAGAGATCTGTTCCCCCCCACCCCACTTGTACTGGAATCTAGGAAGATCTGGTGAGTAGGTAGATGTGGTGTCAGCAGTGGCCCCTTTGAGGGTAAGGCCTGGGCATCCAGCAGAGTGTGCTGCACAGCTGCAGCCACTTGAAGGCAACAGGGCCCTCAGGGATATAAGAGCACCTGAGGCAGGAAGGGTTTGTGGGTTGTAGAAGGAGTGCAGGTTGACTTTGGAATCTGACCTGGCTTATTGACTTTGGACTTTGACTTGGATACTCTGACTGATTTGACTGACTTTGGAATCTGACCTTGGACTGTGACTTGACTTATTGACTTTGGACTCTGCCCTGGATACTCTGACTGACTTTGTGACTAAGGGACTGCTAGAGACACTGGAGTTTGAAGTGCGGCTGCTGTGCCCAAGACCTGCTGACGATCCAGGGTCTGCTGTAGTGGTGGGAGGCTGCTGGCAGGAGAGAGGACCTCTGCAGGTTGAACAGGGGAGCTACCCTGGAGGTGGGGTCCAGCAGGACTGCAGGGCAGAACCAGGGTCATTTGTTGGGGGGAAGGGGAGCTAATTTGCTTAAAGTGGGCATAATTCTCCAGGCAGAGAATGGCCTTGGAATCAGGCAAAACACCATAGAGGACCAGGCGTCTGAAAACACAGGACAAGAATGTATGACAAAACTAACTAAAAGCTACAAGAGGGGGCTACTTTATAAAAATGGGACCTATAAGAGCATAAAGGTAAAAAAAAAAAACAACTATATATGCAGTGTTATCTTCATTTTAGGTGTCAAAAGGGTTTTGTGGCTCCTGAGGTTTTTTTTCCTCTGGAAAATGGGTCCAAATGGCTCTTTGACTGATTAAGTTTGCCGACCCCTGTCCTAAGTGAACCAATAGTGTACTGTTCAACCCATGTATCTAAAGTGTTGTGGTAGCTCTGGAAATGACATTGCCCAAAATTCTTTACCTGTTTAGACTCACTTGTACCAGTGTAAAAGGTTCATATGTTGTAGTATTTTTAAATTGTCTCCCTGCCTTTGGGTCTCCCAACTCAGTGATTTCAAAACTATGTGCAGTGGTGCTGCCACCAAGTTGCTGGAGTCCTAGGAAAAAGCCCTGCACTGTTCTTCCCATGGCACCCATCAACTAGTCTGTGATGTGCTGTGGCTGTCACCAGTACTGAGGCTTCAGCAGGGGTGTGGTCAAGGGGAAGGGGAACTGCAGTACTTTTCCCAGAGAAGAAACAGTGATGTCATCAGCAGGAGTGCTCAGGTACAGACCTTGAATTTTTTTCAAAGGATCTTAGCCAAACAGAAGCACCTGGCTCCACAGGAGGCAAATTGATGAATTTACCTAGGGGCAATATGCTCATATTTAGGCCATCATCTTTCTCAAGGGATGCCTAAGAAACTATATGTATTTCCTGTTATATTAATGCTACAATCATAGCAAATTTACCTGGAAGTAAGTCCTGCTGGACACAGTGGAACTTACTTCTGAGTAAATACATAAAGGGGAGCACTCTAAATAGCTTTAATACATTATTAAAGGGTAAATCAGATTGTACCTTGAACTGCAACTCATTCCAAGAGTTTGGGATGAAATGAGCAAAAATACATACAGGTGCAACCTATTTATCCATGAATTTTTTATCTTTGGATTTTTCTCAATGCAAATCAGGTGGGGGGAATTCAAAGAACACACCTTTGCCTCCTTTGCCCTGGCTTTGTTTCAAGGCAGCCCAAAACACTGCAAAACAGGCAGGGAATAGCCCTGGAGCCATGGAAGAGGTTCCCCTTGCAAAGGAACAGTAAGACTCCTGGAGCCCCTGAGGCAGCAAAGAGACTGAAGAAGGGAAGGGGGGAGGAAAACCTCTGTAGCCAGAATACTACAGCATCGAGGTGGAGCACTCTTTCACACACACTCACACAGGGGCAGGTTCGGTAGTAACAGAGGGGATTGCTTTAAAAAACCCAGGGAGTGTTTGCTGAATTCCCCCCTTCAGACTGAGATGGTGCAGGTTCTCTGTGCTCCAGCCTACACAAACAAAACAGCCCAGCAACCAAGTCTTCCCAGCAAGCAAAACATTAGATTTAGGCTACAATCCAGTCCACAGAATGGGACTTACTTCTGAGTAGACAGGCAAAGGACTGGGCTCTCAGGCTACAATCTGATCCACACTCTCTTGGGAGCAAGCCCCATTGACTACAATGGGACTTACTTCTGAGTAGAAATGCATAGGACTGGACTCTTAAAAGCTCAGCATTCCACCTGTGAAAGAAGTGGGGACAGTTGGCAACGGGGAGGGCTAAGTACGAGTGGAGGAGGGGGAGGTGATTGAGAACCTTTGCCTTAGTTTCCTTCCAGCCCCAAGTGTCAGGCTGCAGCGTATTTGTGTAACTCTATGTAATTTAGCACAATTTCTAGTAATTTAGCTTTTTTTCTTAATCGGGGCTGGTCACGGAACAGAACTCATGCGCATAAATAGGCTCCACCTGTATATGTATGTTTGCTATAAAAATAACCTCTGTGACAAAAATGGAGGTATGATATAGATATGTAGGAAGAAATGAGAGAGGCAGCAAAGAACGTCTTGTAGCAATGCATGACTTCTGGTACCTTCATGTTGCTTGAGTAAATGCGTGTTTGCTTCATGACAAAGTGACAAAATTGCTAGAAATTGCTAACTTTATGGTTGTACCAGGGAATAGTTAGTAATGAGACTGATTAGTCGTTTGGATTTCTTTGACAGAATCAGTAAGCATGTAGCTAGATCTGGTAGCCCCCTTACACTTGGACTTCCAAAAATGCTTGACATCATCTTTCATCAAAGGCTCTCAAATTAACTTATGTTTCTAACAGATTGGAAACTGGTTAAAGAATGAGGAGGAGGGGGCAGGAATGAATTGATAGTTTGCACAACAAAACAAAGTAAGCAACAGGATTCTTCAAGTCAGACCCACTGGTGAAGTTGACAAGTTTTCAGCTGACATCACATTATCGCATTTGGAATGGTGATGGCACAAGCTTCAATAAAAGCTTAGGTGAATGGGCAACTAAGGGCACAATCCTGAGGCACCCTTGGGCTGGTGCAAGTCCTTTGTGCTGGCCCAGGAGGGTCAAAAACATGCTGTAAAGCACATTTGCACCTCCTCATGAGTTGGCTGGGACGGCGCAGGCACACTGGCCTGTGGAGGCTGAATCCAACCTCTGTGCCAACTCTGCTGGGGAGCCTTGTGTCAGCCAAGCTCGGCGGACACAAGGCTCTGGGGTGGTGGGGAGGAGGCAGAAGGAAGGCGTTCTGGGGTGGGGGTAGGACGGGCAGAGGGCAGTCCCAGGGGATGGTGGGGAGCAGGAGGTGGGGCTGAGACCCGGCTGTTATGCCAAATCCCAACCCTCATTTCTGAGCAGCACAGTGGCTTCAAGCCACTCCACTCTCCTCAAACTTATGCCACCTCAGGAGGTGGCACAAGTCCAAGGAGACCTATTGAGGCTGCAGTGGCCTACCTGGGAGTAAGAGGAAGTGTTTTCCCTTACCTCTGGCTGAGCCACGTCAGGGTCCTATCTTGCACTGGATATAGCGCAGGCCTCCTGGCCTGCCTGCTCCAGTACAGGATAGGATTGCACTGCACAAGACAGTGAAGTGTAAGGTAATGCATATTGGGCTAAAATTTCCAGCTTCACATATACAGCCTGTGCTTTCCAGGGAAGAGATCTTGGGATCATTGAAAACATTAACTCAGGGTGCAATCCAGGGGGCAGTGCAGCTCTGAGGTAAGGAACAAACATTCCCTTACTTTGAGGAGGCCTCCGTGAGTGACATCCAACTGCAGGATGCAGCACATGTCCCATTGGCACTGCTATGCCAGTGCTGGAAAGCACTGACATAAGGGGTTAGGATTGCGTCCTCAGTGTGTGATGGTAGTGAGAAAGTCAAATTCCGTGTAAGTGACTATAAGTAAAGAACTGAAAATAAAATGAGCACTGTTGTAACTTTTAAAAGATAAATCTTTGCATATGAAATACTGTGTACAGTTCTGATCACCTTATCTGAAAAAAAGATAGTGTAGAACACAAAAGGTGCTGAAAAGGGCAACCAAAATGATCCGGAATTGGAGCCCCTTCCAGATGAGAAAAGTGTTTGGGGTTTTTTTAGTGTAGAAAAAATGACAGTGAAAGGAACATGATAGAGTTTTGTAAAATGATTCACAGCGGGAAGGAAATGATAGAGATAATTTTTTGTCCTTTCCTTATTATACTTAGAATTCAAGGTATCTTAATGAAATTAGTTCAGGACAGTACTTCACAAAAAATTAACTTATGGAATTTGCTGAAACAACATATCTTGATGGCCACTGACTTTGATGACTTCAAAAATGAATTAGACAGACTAATGGAGGTTAGATCTATCCATGGCTATTAGCTATGGATTGTCAAGAGGAAGTGTACCGGTGTGCACAGCAGACACAGCAGATTGTCAAGAGGCAGTGTGCACAGCAAACAAATTGTTGTGCCTTGCTTGTGAGCTCCCAAGAAGAGCCTAACTGGCTATTTTTGGAAACAGAATGCTAGTGTAGATCAGGGGTGTCCGAACTTTATGGCAGAAGGGCCACATCATCTCTTTGACATTACGTCGGGGGCCAGAAAAAAAAATTAAGTTACATTTCAAATTTGAATAAATTTACATAAATGAATATATTAGAGATGGAACTTATATGAAGGAATGAAGGTCTTGCAATAGCTCAAGTCCTATAAGAGGCCTTGCACAAAGCAAGGCCAGCCTTTCCTTTGCTGCCGCTGCTGCATCACAGATGTGAAACAGCAAGCACTGGAGGGAGACCTCATCCCACAGCTCACGTGAGAGGTCAAACAGTCGCTCTCAGGCTAACAGTGGTTGCTTCGGGCCAGCGCGGGCTCCAGCAAGTCTCCGGAGGGCCACAGGCTCATTGGAGACCAGGGGCTACCTGTGGGCCGGATTGGGAGTCCCCAAGGGCTGCAAGTGGCCCCTGGGCCGGGGTTTGGGCACCCCTGGTGTAGATGGACACTTGAACTGATCAAGCAGAGCTCCTCTGATGTCCCTGTTTTTCTCTCTTACTTTGTGAGTGTGAACTATGCCCTAGCATCAGTGGAATTCATACCCATGCCTGACCAGACCCCACCTGGTCTGCTGCTGCTCCCACATTGCTTGGTAAGTCCCAGCTATATGGATGGTTTCTGACCTATGTTACAGGAGCAGCAACAGAACAACAGTGCTGGTGTCATTTGAACATTTCTGGCTGTCCCACTGCAATGCAGTATCAGGAGCCAGAGTATCCAGGAATTTTGACATGATGCCAACTCCTAGAGAAGAACTCTCACCCACTCCTGCTGCTACTCCTCTCCCCTGTTTGTCCAGTAAGCATCCCCATGGTCTACTGCAAGGGTCTCCAAACCTTGGCCCGGGGGCCAGATGCGGCCCGCAGCAAGCCTCTTTCCAGCCCACAGCCAACCTCTTGTCCCCTGAAAGTCTCTGGCCCACTCAACTGAACATGACCAGAACTGTGCTCTGATTGTGTCTGGAGGGTCTTCAAAGGGCCAGAGAGGTTGAATAAATGAGTTCATTCATTCATTCATTTATTCACTCATCTATGTTCCATCTCTAATTTATTTATTTAAATTTTATATGTAAATTTTTTTTCTGGCCCTTCACACCACACCAGATATTTGATGTGGCCCTCTGGCCAAAAAGTTTGGAGATCCCTGGTCTACTGGGCAATGGGAAGAGCAGCACGAGCAGTACAGCCTCTTCCTTCCCTGGGATCAGTACCACTGATTCGTGCTGGTTCTTGGCAAGTCCAGGATGCTGGCAGGTACACCTGCTGCTCTTTGCTTGCTACTGGACAGCTCAGGAGGTTCTTCACTGCTCCTGGATAATCAAGTGGTAGCGGGTGGCTATGGGGGCATTTGCCCAGTTTAGCTTGGTGTACCAACTGCAGGATTACCTGAGTCAATAACACCAGAGCATAGTGGTCCACACATTGGTGACATCAGTACTGAATTACTGTACTCTTTAGGGACTGCCTTGATGATGGCCCATAAATTTCAATTCATGCAGAATGCACCATGGGGTCATGGGGGCTTGGTGGTTTGACTCAGTTGGGTTGCTGCTCTTGCAGCTGCATTTGCTGCTGATTCATGTCCATGTGGAATTCACATGGAATTTGACCTTTTAAAACCTTTTACAGCTTAGGTCCAGGGTTCCTGAAGGACCATCTCCTCCCTTATAAAATAACCTGTCCCCTGAGTCATCTGAGAGAATCCATCTGTATGTGCCACCATTGCTGAAGCTAGGTTGGCATAGATTAAAGGGAAGGGAAGTCTCTGTGATGGTGTGGAACTAGAACCTAGAACTAAGAATTACCTCTTCCCTGTTGACTTTCCAGTGGGAGTCGAAACCCTTTCTTTTTCATTTAGCTTTTTCCCCTTTAATTGTTGCTGAGCTTTCATCTCCTTTTTATGCTGTTGCTCTTATGGTTTGTATTGTATTATTCTAATTGTTGTTTATTAATGTTTTGATTGTATTGCTTTATTATGTTGCTAACCTCCTTGGACGCCTTGATTTTAAGGGGAAAGATGGGGTATAAATGTTTTTAGTAAATAGCTTAGCGACAAATCCTATCCAATTTTCCTCTGCCGGTGCAGCTGTGTCAGTGGGGTGTGGACTACATCCTGTAGTGAGGAGGCAGTTCCAGAGGCCTCCTCAAGGTATGGGAACATTTGTTCCTTCCTCAGGGCTGCGTTGCAGCTGCAGCAGTGCTGGAAAGTTGCATAGGATTTGGCTCAGAGTCTCCTTGTCATCCTGTTCTCATGCGTAAGTAATAAAGAATTTCTGGAGAAAATATGTATTGTAATTTATTAAGTATAGATGAAGTATAGATGAAGGATGAAGAGCTGATCATTGTAAAATCTTGTTTATAATAGACTCCAGTAAGTTTAAACAGTTATGACATTCTGCTGCCATGTTGACCAATTTTTCTTTCACAAAAATTAGCTCCTAGAATTCCTTTGCTAAAGTCCAGTTTCAGAACATACTGCTAACATTGTAAGGTCTGAGCAAGATTATGATATTTATTTTCAGGTTTTTTTATATGGATAATACGTCTTTCATATAGGCACAACTTTTAAAAATATAATCCTGTATGTAAGAGAACAGAAAAAGAAACCCCAACGGATTGGACCTCCAGGAAGTGCCCTGATGTTAATCAGAGCAGTGTGCAAGACAGAAAAGCTGATAGTCAGAAATTGCTCTTTAAACTAAGACAGACTGTCAGTCTTTAGGAATGGTGGGGAATGGCCTATTTATGTAATCAGATACTAAAGCTGGGAAGAAGCTGTCAGGCACATTCTTGTTGTGTAAGCAGCAGGCAAACTGTGCTTTATCTGACAGACAGTGTGTAAATCTGTCCATGCAAAAATCCAAATGTTTAGTTTGCTTCTAGTCACTGTAATAATCTGCTTATTTTCTTCTGCTAGAGCGATGACATCACTTAGCAGAATGCACCACAGACAGGAGGCCTAGATAAGGCTATGTTACTGTCAGTCATGTACTTCTTGATTGGCAAGGAGATAAATAGGAATCTACTGGAGGTTTGCTTCTAGCTAAAAGAGCAGCCAACACCTTCAGATAAGTATATGAACAGCAAGAGGCCTATCTAGCATTTTTCAGTTATATTTAGTCTCTCTTGTGAGCAAAGAGGAAGGGTAATTTTTTAAAAAGAAAATTCAGTTCTAATTCAGCAGAGGATTCTGATTTGAGAAGTCTTGAGAGAAAGCCTCCCCCCCCCCACTTAACATATGTGGTCGTAAAAGAAAACATTCAGAGCATAGATTGTTGTTTTGATCTCACTAAAGATTAAAATGGGATTAATGTCTATTTCAGCTTTGATATGGTTATTAACACTATTTTCCCCAATATTTTTTGTCAGAGGTTTAAATGGTGAACTGTGGTTTGCATTAAGGTGTTGCAACCTTATGGTTCAAGAGCATTTTTGTCATTCTACTACAATTCAGTTGAAAGCAAAGGGATGCTTTTCTCATTTTCTGGCATGTTTTGCTGACATCTTGAAAGTGTTTGACCATATTGTGTGAAGGCATCACATGAAGTCCATAATAATAATAATAATAAAAATAAAAATAAAAATAATAATAATATTTATATACCACCTTTCATGGTCGTCAGATTTCTCCTCAGACTTTATTTCAAGGCGGTTTACATGGGTAGGCTATACTAAATCCCTATAGGGATTTTTACAATTGAAAGAAGGTTCTATCTTTCAAGAACCATAACATTCAGATGTTTCTTTCTGATCTGGTTTCACATTCTGGCCTCCATCCTCCCACGCTCAGAGCAGGTGGAATAACTCGGCTCAGCTTGTCAGCTGCTTCAAGGTCACACGGTGCCGGTGGCCTCGAACTGGCGACCTTGTGGATGTTATCTTCAGGCAAACGGAGGCTCTGCCCTCTATACCAGACCTCCTGCCCATGAAGCATTATCCTAATTCTAAATAGGCACACAGTGACATCATATGTCTCTGATTAGCTATGTAACAGCTTCCTAATTCAGGTGATCTGACAAATCATGGTTTATTGGATTATGAAAAATGGTGGGAAGGGGTGTGGATCCTGTATGTGCTTCGTCCTCCTCTGCTTTTTTCCTTTTTTCACTTGTGTGCCTGGCTATAAAAGAGAAATCATTGTTACTTAAAACCTCAGGTCATCCTGTCATTTGAGTCAGGGAGTGGTGTTTTTAACTGTGATTTACAAAATAGGATCTGATCTTGGTTACCTATCTGATTTATAAACTTCAGTAAAACCACAGCTCAGACAACAAACTGTGGTTTATCTAACTAGGATTCTTGCATCGCAATTATGTGTCAAGGATAGCAGGAAAGGACAGAGAAAGGGGAGTACAGAGCACCCATCCTTCTCACAATCCAACAAATCATGGGTTGTTGGCTCATCCAATGGGTGATACTTTACGACATGACGTCAATCATTCTAGAAAGGCAAAAGAAGATTTAACCAGAAAATAATAAGGGCACCAGATCATTAGCAAGAGGGAAAACAATGACAGCAAACAGGTTGAAACAAAATGTGAACAATAAGAATTTCACAGAAATATTCCATCACTCAAAAGCTCTAGTTTGTGCCTCATAGTTGGCCAACATTTGGCAGCATCCAATATTATACCTACAGCCTCCCTATCAGTTTAGTGTTTCTCTTTTAAAATGTAAAAAACCTACTGCAATGGGTAAAGAAATATTGTAACTATTGTATCTCATTCCAGACAGCAAGAATAAAAAGACTGTACCTATTTTTGCACATTTGTAGGAAAAGCTCATTCAGGATATAATCTTGGTTCTATAATTCAAAGCAAGTAGCACATCAGGAAAGTTTCACCTATAAAGAATGGACGTTTTTCAGAGGAGTACAGGTCATTGTACCAAAGTAATTTCATCACCCTGTTGTTCCTTCAGTTATAATGATTTGGACCACTATTAAAGGATAAAATAACTACAAAACATTGATACATTTTTTGTTGTGTAAAAAAGTGAGTGTGTGTGTGTGTGTGTCCTGGAACGGATTCCTCGTGGATACCAAGGACCTACTGCAAGGGTCTCCAAACCCCAGCCCGGGGGCTAGATGCGAACTGCAGCAAGCCTCTTTCCGGCCCACGGCCAACCTATTGTCCCCTGAAAGTCTCTGGCCCACTCAACTGAACATGATCAGAACTGTGCTCTGATTGTGTCTGGAGGGTGTTCTGAGGGCCAGAGGGGTTGAATGAATAGAGCCCATTCATTCATTTATTCACTCATCTAAGTTCCATCTCTAATTTATTTATTTAAATGTTAGATATTTTTTTTCTGGCCCTCCACACCATACCAGATATTTGATGCGGCGTTCTGGCCAAAAAGTTGGGAGACCCCTGGTCTACTCTGTTGGTATAGTGAAAGCTACAAGCTACAGCTGGTAGACATAAGAACAGCCCCACTGGATCAGGCCATAGGCCCATCTAGTCCAGCTTATTGTATCTCACAGCGGCCCACCAAATGCCCCAGGGAGCACACCAGTTAACAAGAGACCTGCCTCCTGGTGCCCTCCCTTCCACCTAGCATTCTGACATAGCCTGTTTCTAAAATCAGGAGGTTGCACATACGCATCATGGCTTGTAACCCGTAATGGATTTTTCCTCCAGGAACTTGTCCAATGCCCTTTTAAAGGTGTCCAGGCCAGATGCCATCACCACATCCTGTGGCAAGGAGTTCCACAGACCAACCACACGCTGAGTAAAGAAATATTTTCTTTTGTCTGTCCTAACTCTCCCAACACTCAATTTTAGTGGATGTCCCCTGGTTCTGGTGTTATGTGAGAGTGTAAAGAGCATCTCTCTATCCACTTTATCTTTCCCATGCATAATTTTGTATGTCTCAATCATGTCCCCCCTCAAGCGTCTCTTTTCTAGGCTGACACAGAACACCTCTGTGTTCCCTCTACTTCCCTCTGTTTTCCACCACTGACAGCAAGGAGAGCCTATTTCCAGTGTAAATTGGGATAGGATAATTAGGATATATTCAACCTCCCACATTTCTTATCCTGATAGTTTGAAAATGATTGAGATGATGAAAATGAAATGTTGGCAATTGTTGTGGGTTGGTTTCTTTAAGCTGTTGGAAATGATCAGATGGTAAAGTTTTTAAAAAGTTGGAATAAATCCTTTTGCTCTGGAAACTTGAACATGCTTTTGAGTTAAAGAAGTTGACTGCCATCATCCCAAACAAGTTTGTCTTTTATTATGAGAAAGAGGAATGGCCATAACTTTGATGTTTCACTGTGAGCTACTAGTGATAAAATAAAGCTACTGGACTACTGAATGGTTAAATAAATAAATCCCTTTGATAGAGAAGATCAAGTAAATATTGGGAACTGGAAGCAGCATATTTCCGTCTAGGGAGAAGCCTGTAGAAGTATCAAAATGACCATAGCCCCAAGCTAAATTATTTGATCACTACTTGCAGATTTAGAAAAGAGAGACAAGCAGGCTTGAAGATTCTCTATTTAGTGGTAGAAAGAGAAGCTCAGGACTCTGAGTCATTATGAGCATCTTGCTTTAATTTAAACTACTGAGACAATTAACATAACATGAACTTGGCGCTAAAAGAGATCGTACAGATATGTGCTTTGCTTGTGAACTTGAACCCTAAAACCTGCAGAATTTTGTGACTAAAAGCCTCCTGACATAACCATTGCAATATTTTTGTAATGCTCTCAAACATATAATCTTAATTTAATAATTAACACGGAATGAAATTTATTTATAAGAATAAATTGTTGGACAAATGTTCATTCACTCTAATAAAAAGCCAGGTCTAGAAACCAACTGAGTTAAAATTCATTGATTTTAAGATAACTTGATGTAATTGATGTCCTATTAAATGGTTTTGCGATCAAACAAAATATAAAAAAACAAGTAAATATATATGCTCCTCAAATATAAGGGAGAACAGACTGTTCAGGTAGGTCCACATGAAACAATTGTAATACATCAATTCTCCAATTCAAACAAGCTTGTTCAAATTTTCTTTAACACCATTAACGTAATTTGAGTGCATATTAGTACTTCTAAAATTGCTTTCTGCTTGTTTAGAGATTGATTCAAGAATGATTTGCTTGCAGTTATTTTTATTATTAAAAAATAAAACCATGTGATTTTTCTTAATGGTGGGATCATTGATCATATCTATAAACTTCTGAGGGCTAAGTAATCATTCATTAATAGCCAAATAAATGAAAGTATTCACACTGGTTCAACTGAATTACATGAGATCACTGACATCATGAGAACATTACTAGCTGGCAGTGGCAGATTTTATTGATATGTCTAATGAAAATTGAGGAATTAACTTAGTGTATGTATGTTGACTAGGTTATTAAGGAGGTTACCCTACTCCTGTAGGATTGTTTGATATATAAGGTAAAGTAAAAATAGCACACAAATGGAACTGTAAGCTTTATTGGTGCAAAGGGGTTCAACTCATTAATATTATATATACAGATGTTCCATTTTTTCTGCATTATATATTTGTACTAGTAAAAATTCATAGTGGTGTGTTAATGAAACATACCTCCATGTGCATTAAATAGTGGGATGTGACATTATTTTAAGTGATTGTATATTATAAAAAGCTCTGTAGCAGGATTAATGTTGTTAAATTGACATGATATTATAATACAGTGGAAGATGATAAATTATGAACTTTCCATTATGCCTTAATGCATACTGTAAGAATTACAAGGTAATGGTTACTGGTTGCATCAAATTGGCCCATAAGCCTCTGATCTATCTATCTGTCTATCTGTCTATCTAGATCTAGATATATAGAAAATTCTGTGGTCAGCTTCCATCTCTGCATGTAGGTCATAATTTTAAAAACTTTAAAAAATAGATAGCTCTCCTCTGAAAAGCTGAGCAAATGGGTATCTTTTAAAGTGATGGCTCTCTTAGTAAGAGACAGCAACTGTCCCTATTCACCCAAGCATAGCATCTTCTCCAATGGCTGTTTGCTGGTGTCTCCTTTTTAGATTGTGAACACTTTTGGGACAGAGAACCATCTTTTCATTTATTTTTTCTGTGTAAATCACTTTATGAACCTCTGTGGAAATGCATTATATAAACATCAGTAATAAGAATGAGCCCCGTTCCTCTCCAGCCTAGAAACACCTTCCGTGCCCTCCTGCCACTCTCCCACCACCCACCCCATCCACTGTGCTACTCAGCACTTACCTGTGTTTCTCCAAAACCTGTGTTTCTCCACTGCAGTGTCGATGGGGCAGCACATACCGCCCCACTGGTACTGTTTACTTCCAGGGTGGTACAAATGTGCCTTACAGCACATTTGTGACACCCAGTGCCAGTGCTGGGGCTGCATTCCCGGCACTGAGGCCCTGGAGAATCGGATTGTTAATCTGTTGTTTTCAAAGCGGAGGGATGTGCAAAGATTATATACATTCTAAGATTCCCTCTGTCTGCCAAAACAGTGCGCTCTCTCTCTCTCTCTCTCTCTCTCTCTCTCTCTCTCTCTCTCTCTCTCTGTATTTTTTACTGTAAGCACACGGAATAGATAGCAGTGAGAAACACATGCACACCACCCTTCAAATAAATAAAGCCTGAGGGCAGCAGCAGTAGCAGGACTACCAACTTTGGGGAAAGATTTTAGCATCGCATCCACCGGTGTTTCTCTTAACTGCTCCATTACTGAGAGATGAACTGTGAACTTACCCAGCTCCCATTCTCCGATTGAGAGATTGTTTACCCTTTAAACAGCATATAGCCCAGGGCATTAGTGGCAATAACATTTTGGTCACAGGAAGAGGGAAGGGAAGGAGTGTGTTAGATCTCTCTCTCTCTCTCTCTCTCTCTCTCTCTCTCTCTCTGTCCTGAGTGCTGGTAGAATGCTGGAAGCATGTGCTCAGTTTTCCCATAGTGCTTGGCAATTTGTCGATGCCGCTCTTCTCATTCATATTACAAAATATATTTAAAATTGAGTGTGGCTGCTCAATGAGACTGGGACCAGGTACTGACTCTGGTACAAAGTAATTACTTATTCCCTAGTACTGTAATGAAGATATCTGCTTCAGGGTAAGGGACTAGTCTAGCGGCTACAATGTTGGCCTTGGAGATGGGAAGCACTGGTCCAGATCCCCATTCAGCTAGGAAGAACACCAGGGAGGTGGTTTGAGTGAATCATTATCCATCAGGTTAAGGACTGTTGGGAAATTAAAAACTAAACTAAACCTATGAATACTTAGGAAGAGTAGGACACAAATGTAAGTGAGAGGAAAAAAATTAGTATAGAATTGTAATTATATTTTAATTCTGATTTAACAATGCCATGCCTAATAATCATATTGGCCTCAACACTTAGCTACAGCACAGTGAATTAGAGATTCACTTTCTGTATTTGCTGTTTTTTGTCATTTTTAAGACAGTCTCTCAACCTTACTTGAACATTTTTATTGTATGTGAATAATAGGGTATGCTTTGAGGTTCAATAGGTGCAATGCTGTTAAATGTACATCCTGGAAGATTTAAAAATGAGGGATTTATTTTGTCATTCATAAAGTTGTAATACAGTCTGGAGAAACTATTTGTTAAAAGATAGCATCTACTTAACCTGCTTATTTATTTCTTGTAGTAGAAGGTTAGATCCACAATAAATACATGAGGAAATAAAGTAGATAGGGGAATTTATCTTAGAAATAAGATCCCTGTCATGCTTTTGAAATGTGAAATGTATGAAGACCTGTCAGAGAGATATACGGACATGATATTTTTTTTACTGTTTGGGAGTATTTAGCTATATTTGTCATTTGCTACTGCCACCAAGCAATGATCAAGTGATACAGTAATTTGAAAGTCTGTTTTCAATTCTGTGTGTGTACACATACACATGTACACTGTGTGTGTACACATACACATGTACACACACCAGTGTTGCTTCTTTTATCTTTGAGTTTCAAAATGGTTTTATTGGAGAATTTATCAATTGCTTAATGTAGGCATAACTCATACAAAAAAAATATAGTAAATTTTTTTTGTCATATTGTGTTATGCAAATTATGTGAATTGTTTCTTCATGTGTTTAGTACGTACAAACACATTACATTCCCCTTACCCCCAGGAAAGCCACTGCAGCCCCAATAAGTCTCGTCAGACTTGAACCACCTCCTGAGGTGGCACAAGTCAGAGGAGAGCGGAGTGGCTTGAAGCTGCTCTGCGCTGCTTGGGGAACGAAGTTGGGTTCCAGCATAACTGCTGGGTCCCAGCCCTACCTCCTGCTCCCTGCCCGTCTGCCCCTGGGACCGCCGTCCCTCTCCCCGCCCCAGAATGCCTCCCTCCCACATCCTCCCTGCCCATGCCATAGTCTTGCATCGGCCAAGTTTGGCCGATGCAAGGCTCGGTCCCTCCGTCGGCACAGAGGCTGCACGTCAGCACGGAGGCTGAAATCAGTCTTTGCGGGCTGGCACATCTCTGCGCGTTGGCCTAACCAAGTCATGAGGAGGCACGTTTGCAACCTACCTGGGCCAGCGCAGGTAACTTGGCTCCACTGGATCCTGAGCCTATACACTGTTAGAATAGAACCAGGATAGGAATTAGTTCTTTAAAAACAGCCTTTTGTACTCTCTCTCTCTCTCTCTCTCTCTCTCTCTCTCTGTGTGTGTGAGTGAGTGAGTGAGAGAGAGAGAGAGAGAGAGAAAGAGAGTCATTTAGGCTGTTTTACTAAGGAGTTGTTCAGCATTTAGTAATAATTATTATGTAATTGTGGAAGAATTTAAGAGTGTGTACCACTTCACATCTTAAGAGAAACAGTAGAAATATTTTAAATACATTTCTAAATCTTTGGAAACTGTGCCTACTCCCAGCCTGCCTTGTCCAGAAACTTGTTTTAAGTAGACCTTGGTGGGGGAGGATCCCTGAGAACAGCCCACCCCAACCTAATTAAAGTTCTCTATGTTACTGGGCTTTTATGTGGCAGTCGGATTCCTAGCGGCAGGTATTAATTCTGGGCCTCAGGTGTGCCCAGAACATGTAATGCAGTCTTGCCATCTCGCAAGAGCACACAAAGTACTTCCTTTATCTCAACATCCCATTGATTCCAACAGAAAATAAACCAAATATGTTTTGGTTTTTATTCTAGTCTTTCATGTGCTAAATCACACCCTTTGTGCCTTTGGGAAGAAGTGGCTTTTCCCAAAACAAAACTCAGAAATAAAAAATGAAGAATGCCAATCCGCAGTGTAAGCAGTGAGATTGGGGTTTTGTTTGGCTCATCCCAGAACACGAGAGTCTCCTCCCCTGAAAGGGGATTGGAGGAGGGCGGGGAACTGGGCAGACTCAGAGGGTTCTTAGGGCATCAGTGCCCAGCCCTCTACTCCCTTTGCACGTGGGCACAGTACTGTACCTGGATAAGCTATGCCGCCTGTAAAGGGGCCAGGCTTGGAGTTGGGTGCACGTTCAGCCCAGCGGACAGATACGATTCTGGTGCCTTCTGAGGGTCCAGCCTCCGCACCACAGATGCTTTGCTGCCACAGCATCTGCAGGTCTCTCTGCCTTTCCTTCTATACTATCTACCTATTAATAAAGTGGCCCTTTCTTCCAGATCCATTGTCTCGAGTGTTCATTGGGGGAGGGTGCACAAACAAAATGCACTTGCAACAGTTGGGCTGAGGGCTGTTGCCAGAATTCTGGATGCAAACACTAAGTCACCATGTGAAAGTTAGATGGATGAGGGCAGGGTCCAGTGCCTATCAATTGGCACCCATTTCTAGCATATCCTGAAAGTAAGACAGTAGTTCTTGCTGCCACCTCTCAAGGTCAAGAGAAACCATACAGAAGATTCCTCTCAGAAAATTGGAAAGCCCCCAAATCCTTGGAAGGACCCTTAAAAACTGGACAGCAGTGGAGTCTGGTGGTCTGGAAAGATGAGGCATACCAGCTCCCTCTTGAGAGAGCTGAGACCACTTTGGTAAAATGGTAAAAATACAGTAAGTTTATTAGAAAGTTACAAAAGATAGGAAAATAGTAGAGGAAAAAGCAAGGCATGGTTGATCCTAACAGAAGAAGAATGAAGAGGCAAAGGTTAACTAGGATTTTAAAATTGACTCCTTTCAGGGAAAGGTGGCTCTGACCAGTGTAATGCTTGCTTTACAGCCCAATCCTGAGCTGCCTGGCACATGGGGCTGCCGCCTTCTCAGGAGAAGGGAACTTTTGTCCCCTTTCCTGGGGCAAAGCGAATAGCCCCACAATGGGGCTACTCAATTCTATGATGATATGAGGGTTGGCATTGAATTTAGAACCTCCATGTCAGGCGAACGGGCGGCGGTTGGACGGACGGCCCGACACAGAGGCTCAGGATCCAGTGGAGGCAAGCTCCACCAGTTCTGCTTCCCTCCTGCCCTATTTCCTCCCCTGGCATGCTTCCTCCCCACCCTCTCCCCACCCTCCCCCTGCCTCCCCCCGCCCTGGAATGCCTCCTCTCTGCCTCCCCCCATGCCCCACCTACTGCCCAGCAGAGCTCCAGTGCTCCATTGGCGTGAGCCAAATGTCGGCCAGTGCTGGGCTAGCACCTATGCTAGGGCCCACAAGCGTGCCTTACAGTACATTTGTGACAGTGTGTGCCAGAGTGGTAAGCTGGCATTCACTCTTTAGGATTGCTGTACTTCACACAGCCACCTGGTTGATAGAAAGTTCCAAAACAGGTTTAATAAATGGATGAAAATCAGGGATTCTCACTACAGAAGGCTGGTAGACTTTTCGTGACCCCTTCTAATGTCTGCTTTCAGAGGGTTTTTTTGTTTACTACAGTAACAGTGTTTTTACAAGTAGTATTTCACCTCTGCACTGCAGCAGTAGCAGCAGCATGGCATGGAGCAGTGTGATTGTCTGAGTAGTTTAGTATGGATAGCTTTTCATTTAGCCTTTGCTCTGACAGCCCATGCCCTGGATAAGTGGTGTAGGCTTGTACAGGTGAAATCTATTCTCACATTTGCCTCAGGGGTGACTGGACTATAACAGAATTTTTCAAACCCGTTGGGCCCAACCGCAAAGCAGAGAATAAATGGCTGAAGTGCCAGGTCTCGACAGAAAAATCAATGCCTGGTTTTACAGACATGACAGACCAGGTCTGCAATTCTCTTCATGAAAGTCTGTGCATTTACCACACTTCAGGTTAAAAACATGCTTCTTTTGTCAGTTTTGTGGGTATGTGTAAACACCTGGATTTATTTTTCTTTCTTTTCACACAGGAAATTTACATGCCACTTGTGTGACAGAAGTTTCACAGAGAAATGGGCACTGAACAATCACATGAAACTTCACACAGGAGAGAAGCCATATAAGTGTACATGGCCTACATGCCATTATTCCTTCCTCACAGCGTCGGCCATGAAAGACCACTATAGGACGCATACAGGTTTGAACTTTGCTTTGTTTTTCTTGATGTGGGCAGGGGGAAAATGCCCATTTGTGAGGAAGGGGCTCTATTGGAGTCTTCCACTAACAAGCAAAATGACGATTTTCAAGAAGTGCCTTATCCCTAGAGCACAGGGTTTGACTTAGTACATGATCCAAGCACTAGCTTGTACTGGGGCGTTTTGTGACAATAAATGTTCATATCTTTCTTGATGCAAATCTGAAGAGAAAGGAAAGACCCTGCCTGCTAGTTGGTTTACAGGCACCTCTGTCACTCTTCATATTTATGGGAACTTCCAGATTATCTCCATAATCTGAAAATTGGTATCTGTGTGTTGGATTTTAGCAACTGCTCCAGGAAAGGTGGTATGCTGATTTTTGTCATGGATCTTGATAACCTGTCAGGTTTAGGTGAGGTTAATGCTTTTTGAGTAAAGAAAAGTGGAGGGAAAACTAGAAATAAAATTTCTTGTACTTAAAATTAGACCATTCTATAACCATAGTTCTTTTAATGTTTATTTCTGTTCCATTAATTTCCCCAATTTCTCTCTGAAATCATCTTTAAAATGAATCAGGTTCACATTCATGGCATCTTCTTTATTGTGGAAGGTATTTGCAGTGATCATTACTTGATGGTGATTCTGATTTACACAATCATGTTTATTCTTGGTTTTTCTCAATGCTACCATCTTTTGGCACAGATATTTGTGGAAGCAGTACATTGGATACTTTTGGAAGCTTTAGCCATAATAGAAATTGCTAGAAAGTGTACTTCTCCTTCACATAAGTCCTTTGCCTTTATGGTGCTTGGGCATACATGTATGATGCCTTGAGCTTTATAGAGGGAAGAGGTGGGGTATAGCTATAATTAATACATAAATAGGCCCAGTTGGATTTTTTAAAAAACCGATCCCAGGAGAGGGATGATACCAGGATCCAGCACTTAGACCAGATCCTAATTTCCCTCCTGAGCGGTCTGGCCTTACACCGCTCTTTAGGTGGCGCAGATTTGAGTAACCCCATAGGGACAGCTGCCCTGTGACATGGCATAAGGGGAATGAATTCCCCTTACTCTGAGTTGTGCTGCAACCCGGTCCAGTCCTACTCTGGATGCAGTGCAGGCCAGGTGACCTGCTTGCTCCAGGGCAGGTTAGGATTGGGCTGTTAATGATGTCCAGTATCATGAAGGAAAACTGTAGAAAAGTCTATAAAATTACTTATGGCTCTTTAGCAAGATAACATAAGTAACTCTTGGTTAAATATATGAAGGAAAAAAGAGAGGAAAAAAATGGTTTTCAAATCAGAATTCTCTAGACATTCCTTAGAAAGATGAAACCGTGTTCCATTAAATTAAAAAATATTTTTGAAAAGATTTTTTTCCTCCAATTTTCTGAAAATGAAATGAGTTGTTGCTAGAAATTATAGGTTAAAAGTTCTTCCAAAGCAGTTTGTAGGAAGCCCAGGCCTCCTTAGCTTCTTTGACAAGGGTGTTGACGATTTAAGGTCTCCAGGCTGCCCTGAGAGATCACTTATATCGAACAGCAGATGAAAAGCCAGTGCAGATGTAATTTATCGTCGGCGTTTCCTTCTAAAGAATAATTGTGGAGACTTGGTTAGATCAATAATATAGATTTTTGTTGTTAGGTCTTGTAGTCTGCACCATAATGAGAGATAGGGGACAGTGGCTGTTTTCTAATAGAAAATAAAGGATTGGTTTCCGTGTCTTTCTACATTTGAATGCAAAATGGCACACTTGAAACTAATTCAAGTTGTTAAGAAAAGAACCATTTTCTATTACATTCCTGTTATCATATAAACATGGCATGTTAGATCAGCCCCCTGTACTCCAGGTGATATATTACCCCTTAGATCCTCCTTAAAGTTTAAAGGTTGTAATTTAAAGAGAGAACGAATGGTAAAATTGTTAAATGGATGGTTGAAAAGCTGAAATATCGGAATCGTGTGCACAGTTACAAACACCTCAGCATGCCTATCTGGGTGCAGGATTGCACCTAATAATTGTTAAATATGTGTGCATGTCAACACAGAGACAAAACAAAGCCCCAATAAGTTCTAGGTACAACTAATTCTAAAGCATGAAGGATATAGCAAAGAATGTGATAAACTGAGTAATCATCACGACTGGAACTGTGTACGTAAACTATCTCCCAGTCTCAAAGCCACTAGTGTACTCGTGTGCATGGAAGTGAATCCTAAAGAAAAAACAATATGGATTGCTACATTTCTGTTCCTTGAAATCTTCGTCATTCTCACCACTCCCTTTTTTCAGTGAAAATAATTACCATTTACTTCAGGTTGGGATCCTTTCTGAATTAAGAGTAGAGACTTTGGTGGCATACAATGTATGATGTGTAGCATAGCAAGTACAATTTTGGTAGATTCCTAATGAAGTTAAGAGGGATGTGATTTGTTCATAGCTGATACATGGGTATTAATAATAAAATTGTGTGTGTCCTTATTAGCATAAAACTGCTAGCTATACTCAAGTCCTCCCAGAAAATAAAACACAAGTTGAACTCATTTAGGGTATTACATTGCTGATGAACAATTTCCTGTAGCCATGGAAGAGCATTTAAGTTTAAACTGCGAACAGAGTATTGAGGAATTGAATTAGATACTTCAAAAGATTTATATTTCTAATTGATTAATTAATTAAGGTAATAATTAATTATAATTGAGCTGTTTTATAGCTCTTGTATGCCTTCTCTTTGATATTTTGATAAACTGAAGTGCCAGAAAAGAAACAAATAGCAGAAAACTATAACAGAACAGTGAGAGCTTACAAGAAAATATTTTTTCTAGAGAGAGATATTAATCACAGTGTTGTTATCACAGTGGTATTAATGAGTCTAAAATTCAGGCTTCAGTTAAAAATTGAATTTTTTTTTAAATTTTTGGTTGTCTGAAATATTTTTTAACTTTATAGTGGGGACAGAATACTGTAGTTTAAATGCCACTGTCTCCTGCCCATATATTTATTTAGTTAGGGCCCAATCCTGTGCATTGCATACCAGCGTACCGCTGTCACTCACTGTTGCAAATGTGCCATAAGGCACATTGGCGGGAGTTAGCACTGGCCCAGCACGAGCCCATAGTGGGGCAGTGCTGGTTGGAAGCCAGCGATCTGCCACCAGGTGCTCCATGCGAAGTGCCTGGCAGTGGAGAGGTAAGTTGGGGCTTGGGGGAAGGCAGCATTCCAGGGCAGGCGGAAGGCAGGGGGCAGGACTGGCAGAGTTCAGCTCTGCCAGATCCAGAGCTTTGTGTCGGGCCTTATGGCCTCATGGCCTGACACAAGGCTTCTTGATTCTGCGCCACCTAAAGAGCCGCCTCAGAGTCAAGTAGCCCCATTGTGGGGCTACTTCCCTTACTTGGGAGAAAGGGACGAATGTCCCCTTCTCCCAAAGAGCCATCAGCAGCTGCCGGGCTGCGCTCAGGATGCTGCAGCAGCCATTTTTGACGCCACAGCAACCCTGTGCGATTGGGCTGTTAGTTTCTGTTTATGCAAGGCCCAGATGAGGCAACTGTGGTCAATGCCTCACAGTGTAATCCTATATATATTTACTCAGAAGTAAGTCCCAGTGTATTCAGTGGAACTTACTCTCAGGTGCCGGTGCTGCTGTGCCAATGGGGTATGCACTGCGCTCTGTGTTGGGGAGGCAGTCTCAGAAGCCTCCTCAAGGTATGGGAACACTTGTTCCTTTACCTCTGGGCTGCATTGCGGCTGCACCGGTGCTGGAAAGTTGGATAGGATTGGGCCCTAGGAGGAGATATGGCTACCTGAGTATTGGCAATAGAGGAGATAAGGACTGTCCTTTTGAGGCTTATTAACCCTGCCTTGGGGCTAGGTATGACAGGTGAAAATAGTTGACTAGGCCTTGGGAGAGGTAGGGGATAAAGTTGTGTTGTTAAGAGACATAACACAGTTCCTTGGCTGTCAAGCATCTAAGACCAGTCGTGTTTCATGCTTCTTCAAGATAGAAGCCTATTAACAGGTTGGGTTAATACTATTATTGAAGATGGCAGTAGGTAGAATAGATGGCTGGCTAGGACTCAGAAAGTTAAAGCTTACACAGCAGGTTGGCATCCTCTATGGACCAGGAAGACAATTATCTGCCTTATAGGAACAACAGGAAGCGGGAAACCAACGATTTCAACCCCCATGATATTGCATACATTGTAAATCCTCCTCCTTGTGAGCTGAAACTATAAAGGAAATTTTACCATTTATCTAAAATCGTTTCCCAGTTCCTTTAATTCCTCTTCATTGGTGTCTGGGTGGGAGGGTACAATTTGTTTCCAAATGAGCCAAATGACTCCTTGTGTGTTAAAGCATCATTATAATCTCACCAACTGTCTCCAATGTTAGTATTATTATTCTATAATATCTCTCTTCGTTGGTCTTGTGGGATGAATCTGCCTCACATGCCTGGGCTTTACTGACTAAAAATGGTACTGTGAAATGATATACTGCATTTATAAACTGCATAAGGCAAAATTTTATCTGGAATAAAAATACTTTATACGTGTACATTTACACACTTTTAGCGGGTAGCAGTCCTACCAAATCTATCTTTTAATGGTTTCAGTCTTGGAAGAAAAACATATTGTTAGATATGAACAATGCAAGTACTACTTCAATTTCTGTAGTAATCCCCAGACTTGTTTTTCTTCATTTTGAAAGTTTTAGAACATAAACAGCATTGAGCTGCCATTGGTACTGAATAACATAGGTTTTTATTGTTGCCTATTTTCTGGAAAATTTAATTCCTATAATTTACTGGGAGGTTCTTGAGGAGGACTGTGATCAAGTCAGTTAAAATTTGCTCAACATCTTTATTTTGTTGGTAAATCCAATATATTTTTATTTAAGCAGAACCATATATATCCTCTATATTAACTTTTCCAGGCAGCCTTTGCTCAGCACAGAAAGCCAGATGTATGGGAATTGTAAAAAATCAGGATATGCATAAAAACTGTTCAAGTGCATAAAGCAGCCCCATCTGGAAGACATCTAACAGAAATGAAGTTGTACAAAACCATTCCATTGATAATAAAGCTAATTTTTATGGGTCTGACAAGTATGTAATTATGTTCAGTGGTGCTTTTCAGATTTTATCACAGTCAATAAACCGCAGTGGTAATTTCATTCCCATTTGACATATTTACATGGAAACATTTGATTGGAGGAATTAGTAACCCTGAAAGCCTTGATAGATATGTTTTAATGATCTGTGACCTCCGCAGTCTCTCATCTGTTTATTGTTGCAACAGGCGAGAAGTCATTCCTGTGTGACCTTTGTGGCTTCGCTGGCGGGACACGTCATGCCCTCACCAAGCATCGGAGGCAGCACACAGGTCAGTTAAGCTGTCTTTTACCCTTTGGTATTTTCTCTGCAGGAAAGGACTGTCATCCAAGCTAGGGAATAAAGCACATTACAGTCCAGAGAGTCTATCTATACACTGTTTGTTTTTGCTGTTTTTCATTTTCAAATTGTTATGCCTAGGGTCTGTGTCAAATGCTTTTATTTATGGATATAAATAATTTGTTTTTTTAAAAAGGCAAAACATTGAATAGCAGGTGTCTTTTTGAATACTAATAAGTACATGAGGTTTATTTTCAAGGCCCAAGTAGATAGTACACTGTGTGAGGCTCTCGTAAGAACCCAGTTAATGATTCCTAGGTGCAAATTAATGGGCTGTTTTTTTGTTTTGTTTTGGTTGTAAGATGCAACCATTGTTTTCAACTATTTCAGACTGCTTCTGTATGTTTCATACATATGGAGGTAATTTGCCAATGACAGATGGCACTTTAGACTTAGCCTATAGGTCTCAATTCTCAAAATTTGGAACTCTACGTGACCCTGACTTATTATAGACAATATTTAGAACAATTTAATAATGGTTTTGAAGACAAAAATGTAAGCATGGCGAACATTTGTGAATGTGTTTTAATTGAGGATTTTAGCCTATTTGGTATGATTAGGCTTGTATGATATTTTTTGCTCAAAATTGGAGAGGATGTCCTGATGGGCAATAAATGCAGGTGTTTAGTCTTTCACAGTATGACTTGTTCCTTATTCTGGATGCTGGCGGTCATTGGGCAACATTTAATTATTAATGCCTGTTTGCATCCTTTTTTTTGGGAAACATTTGCAGCTATAATGAGAGGTTAGTCAACCAAGTCTATTTGGAGGAGAGTCAAAGATTATCACAAGAAGCTGAGCATTTTGAAGCTGCTGCTGTAAAAACATATGGTCAGGACCTGTTGTTGATTTACATGCATGCAGTGCCTGAAACGACCATTGTAGTTTATAGGGGGAGATTCTATATAGAATTTAAATAAAGGCATTACATCTCCATTATAGTAATAAGCATATCAAGTGATTGCATAATGTATTGGAGAATTCTGGAAACTTGATCATAATGGGTCAAATAGAAAATAATTGCTTTTTTGGCCCTTGCTATATCCTGGGTATTTGTGTGTGGACACAGATGTTTCCAGTGTCCAGTTAGGTACAGTACCAAGGACCAGTTCTGTGTGGACTCAATAACACAGTTACTGTGCCACATGGGTACACAGTGATTTTTAGTGATTCCTTATAGTGAAAGACGTTAACACAGGGGCGGGCCGGTGGGGAGCAGGAGATGGGCAGTTATGCCAGATCCCAAGCCCCATTCCTGAGGAGTTCTGAGCAGCTTCAAGCTGTTCTGCTCTCCTCGGACTTGTGCCAACTCAGGAGGTGGTGCAAGTCCAAGGAGACCCATAGGGCCATGGTGCCTTACACAGGGGTAGGGGGAAAGGTTTCACCTTAGTTTCAGCTGAGCCACTTTGGGCACCTATCCCATGCTGGATACAGCGCAAGCCTCTTGACTTGCCTGTTGCAGCGCAGGATAGGATTGCGCCCTGAATGTGTGAACCGATACAACTGAAAGGAACTGTGCTTGAATTGATATGAAAATTATGCCAGTGGTGTTACAAATGTAATACTATCATTCATCTGTAAGTAATCATTTGATGCTGCAATTGTCAAGTTATGAACGTGCATTTGTGAACCAGTTGTCACTCATACAATTTTGCAGACGCCAAAATGTGCAGCCATTTTCTATACAGAGTGCATTTTCTACGTGTTTTCTATTGTAAATGGAATGTATGAACTGGAGCGCCATGGCTAATTTGCACAGCTTGTCAATACATAATCAGCATAATTTGAATAAAATTTGCATGAAGGTTGTAAGTGCTGCTATTTCTGCAATTTCCATTGTGAAATTAGAAGTGGCAGTTCTTAGGATGTTTTCAAGATGATCGTTGGCTGACTGAGATAACTGCTTATACTTGGGCTTCAGCTATGAAATGTTAAAAAATGTATGTACTGGCAAAGAAAGGTCAGTTCCTTGGCAGGCTGTGAAATGTGATAAAGTTTTTCGGTTAGCTGGGGTGACAAAAAGCCCTTGTATTATTAACCTCAATTGTTCAAATTATGAGTAAGTCCTTACAGACCATGAGAAATCATGAGATTTGAAAGCATAATAAATGTGGTGTGCTTTACATTTACCTTCTTGTTCCTGAGCCTCAAATCATGCAGCACCCTGCCACTTTCCCAGACATTGTCAAGCATTTTCAAGAACCCTGTGAGCTGTAGGGTTCATTGTTGTTTAAAAAAAAAATCCCATTCTCATTTTTCCCTTGTTCTAGCTAGCATATTGAGGATGTTTAAACTGGTGTAATGGAGAGGGATAAGTCAGTAAGAGACCAGAAGTGCTGCTGTTTTTCTGTCCTTTCTGCATCTAGGGCAGCACTGAAAACAGCCTCCCTGGCATGACTGGAGCCTACCATTCTGCCGGGGAACCTCTTGTCTTCAATCCTGATCTCCCTCAAACCTGATGCTGGCCAGCTGCATCTGCTGAAAATCTGGGTTCAAAGCGTGTTGGAGAAACGGAATGTAGAAGTGGTTGGCTAGTGCGAGGTTTGGGGGAGATCAGGAACAAAGACAAGAGGCTCTCCTGTGGAACGGTAAGCTCCAGTCATGTGAGGGAGCACAGGCACCAGATCCATTCTGTGGGCCGTAGTTTGGGAAGCACTGAGCTAGGGTATGTTCTCCAGTGGAATCTCCATGTCCATCTTAGTCCTTACAAGTGGGTAGCTCCTCCCTCTCAGGTAGGCAGGCCACCGTTTTTTGGACTTCCTGAGCAGAGGGGCTGCCTGGATTCCCCAGACTGGCCTAGCCTTTCGGCGAATCAGGACAAAGTTAGTTCAGCTCTGCTGAACCCCCCACTGGAGAACGCAGGGAAGGACCCCCTTTTCTTCTTTTGCCTTTTTTCCTCCCTTCCCTCTTCTCCCAGCTCCAGCAGGCTATCCTGCCTGCTGTTTCTTCCCTTTTCCAGCTGCTCACCCCCCCCCCACACTCGGCAGGGGCAAAGCAGGCTTGCCTGCGAGTGCTCCGGCCATAGCAAGCCTCTGTAGCAGCTTTCCCCCAGCTGCTGCCTGGGCGCGGAGCTTCCCCCTCCTTCCTCCAGAGCACCACGTGGCGGGCGCCACCTTGGACTAGCGCCCAAAAGAGCGCAAAGACTAGCCCCCCCCACTGGGGCAGGGGCGACAGTGAAAGGCTTGCGGCAGCAGCGGGGCTGCCCATCCGCTTGAGCCACCTACTTCGGCAGCAGGAAGGACAGGACCACCATGCACCCTAGATAATCCACCCATGGGGCTCCCAACTTCCACCCCAGAGGAGAAAGAGGAGAAGGAGGAGGACCCTCCACCCCCCTTCCAAGAGGCACCAAACACCCTCCATGCGCAGTGCCACCCCCAAACGCACCCACCTCCAGGAGCAGGACCAGGGCAAGGGGAGCTCCCACGCCTTTTCTGCGGAGGAGGGTGAGATATCAGGGGACGAGGTCAAGACCCACAAGCCCCACCTCTTCTACGCTGAACAGTTGAGCAAACAGATATCAGGGGTAGTTCAGGTGCTAGACCTGCAGTCCAAGTGCCCCGAGGACACAGGCCCCAAGACCAAGTGGTGGTCCCCAACTTTCTTCCCCAGCAGGAAACCCCGCAATGGTTTTCCTTCCCTCCCTTCTTCCAACAACTGGTGAACAAGGAGTGGAACAATTCAACCAAGGCCAGGGGCTCCAGCAAACCTTCTACCAGGTTCTATAACCTGCCCCCAGAGGTCATGGCCCGCCTTAAGTCACCCCTGGTGGACGCTCCATTAGCAGCACTGGGATCCCCAGCGTCCTTCCCACGGACATTGACGGTCTCCCAAGGGACCCCACAGATAAAAAGTTCGAGCTAGCCACCTGGAGGGGATTTGAGGCTTCCTCTAATGCACTGCGGGCCTCGGCCTCCCTCTGTGCCAGAGCGTTGGTCCTCTGGCTTCAACAGTTCAGCAAGACCCACAAGCTGTACTCCAGGGCAGAAAGATGGACATCAGAAAGATCGGACATCAGAAAGATGGCCTCAGCTACCACCTTCGTAGCAGAAGCCACAGCAGATGCCCTCCAGTTCTTGGCCAGGGCCACGGCCGCCTGAGTCGCCACGCGCTGTAGCACCTGGCTGCGCAACTGGGACGTGGACGCAGCCTCACACACCAGGGTTACCAGCCTCCCCTTCCAGGGAGCCAAGCTGTTCGGGGATGCCCTGGACCCACTCCTCATGGAATCCAGGGGCAAGAAGAGAGTCCTGCCCACCAGGGAGAGGAAACCAAGGCCTGCCCAGCGGCCCCAACATTGGCCTTTTCGCTTCCCAAGAAGCTCTCAGTCCAGCACCTCAACCTCTCTGGCCCCTTTCAGAAGCTAAAGGCTCATCTGGCACCCTAGGCGGCCAGCCTACAAGCCCAGAGGGCAGCAGCCCCAGCGCTTTGGCGCAAAGGGCCCAAAGTCTCAATGACAACCAACCATCCTCGTCCCACACCACGGCTGCAACACTTCGCGGACAGATGGGATGAGGTGACCACCAACCAGTGGGTGCGGGACGCCATCCTGATGTCCATCAGAAAGCACAGCTACATGACCTCGCTGGACATCCAGGAGGCATACCTGCACATGCCTATCTTGCCTGCCCACCACCGCTACCTCAGGTTCTGCTACCAGAACCAGCACCATCAGTACAGGGCATTCCTTTTCGGCCTATCTTCAGCACCAAGAGCCTTCACAAAGATCTTCATTGTGCTGATTGCACACTTGCGCACAAGGGGCACGGCCGCCTTTCCGTACCTGGATGACGTCCTTCTGAGATCTGCCTCACCAGAAGAGGGAGCCCTACACCTGCACCAGACCATCCAACGTCTCCGGAACCACAAATTCTTCATCAACTTGGAGAAGAATCACCTGACACCCTCACAAACTATAGAACACCTGGGATGAATCATCGACACCTCCCACTTCAAAGTTTTCCTGTCCCCAGAACAGGCCAAGACTGCAAACCTGATCAACGCTGTCCTCCGCTCCCACAGACCGGACGTACTGATGTTGGCCCGTCTCCTGGCCATGCTGACCTCCTGCCAGGTCATCATTCCCTGGGCCAGGTACAGGGCGCAGTCCCTCCAGCACCTGCTGCTGCCCTTCCAGACTTCATCGTCTCTCAAGGGAGCAAGTGTGTCAGACTGGACCCCCTCACTGTCAAGGACCTTCGATAGTGGTTGCGGCTGCACAGACTGGACCAGGGCTCGCCCATCCAGATACACCACAGAGCCGTCCTGTTCACAGACGCGAGTCTCCAGGAATGGGGGGCCCACACTCCTGAGGAGGTAACACAGGGCCGCTGGTCCCCAGGCGAGAGGACCGCTCCCATCAACCTCCTACAGCTGAGGACCATTCGACTAGCCCTGCTGGCCCTCCCCCAACTCAAGGACCAAGACGTACTAGTTTACACCAACAACATCACAGCAAGGACCTACGTAAACCGGCAAGGGGGCACCAGGTCAGCAGTGCTGCAGATGGAGGCACGCAGACTGATGCTGTGGGTGGAAAAGAACCTCAGGTCCATCAGAGCCAAGCACATCGCGGGGCTGGAAAACACAGCGGCAGACTGGCTGACTCGCCAGGACCTTGACAATTCAGAATGGAGACTTCACCTGCAGGTCTTTGCATGGATCAACCATCAGTTTGGTTCCATAACCATAGACCTGATTGCCAGCAGCCACAACCACCAGCTGCCGAGGTTCTTCTCCCGATGACGCTGTCTGGAAGCAGAGGGGATGCACGCACTCCACCAACGGTGGCCCCGAGGGGTAATGTATGCCTTTCCCCCCACAAAGCTCCTGCAGAGGGTTCTCACAAAGGTCAGGCTAGAGCAGGCCGAGATCATCCTCTTAGCCCCAAACTGGCCCTGCCGGCCCTGGTACCTGGACCTGCAGGAGCTGGCCATCTCCCCACCCATTTCCTTTCCCCAGCGCCCAGCTGGGCAGATGCAAGCCTCTGAGGTGGGCGGGGAGAAGACGGGAGGGAGGTTTTCCTGGGCGGGGGGAGGGCGGGTGGTGGGTGGCCCTGGGGTGGGCAGGCGGGGAGCAGGAGACAGGGCTGGGATCCAACAGTTACACTGGATCCGAGCCCCATTCCCAGGGAGAATGGAGCGGCTTCAAGCCACTCTACTCCCCTATGACTTGTGCTACCTCAAGAGGTGGTGCAAGTCCAAGGGGACCCTTTTCCAGCGGTAAGGGGAAAAGTTTCCCTTGCCTCTGGTTGAGCCACTTTTGGCCCCTATCTTGCACTGGATACAGCGCAAGCCTCCTGGCTTGCTTGTTCCAGCGCAGGGTAGGATTGCGCCCTAATTTGCTGAATTTGAGACAGCCAACTCTCTTAACAAAGCTGCTCTTTCTTTTGAGAGATACTGGATTCTTCTCACTCTCATGTACTATCCCTCCTCACTTAAATAACATTTCCTATAATCTCATCTTCACAACAGAGCTGTGATGACATAGTTCAGTGTTTTCATTTTATCCAGGCCTGAAACTGAGAGGTAGTGACTTGCTCAGGGCTACACAGCCTATTAGAGAAATGGAATTTGAACTTATTTCTCCTCTCTTCAAGTCCTGCTCTTTCTACTAAACCAAATGCTAGCTCATTTACTCTCTGCATGTATATGTGAAAATACTGTGATTTAAGCATGTAAAAAATCATTTTCCATTAAAATGCTTGATTTCAAATAGCAGTGTCTAATTTTGCCATTTCAGGTTAGCATATGCCCAGGCTTCAATAAATTCATTTGCTTGCATACCAGTGGCAAGGACTCTTCCCCCACTGGCGAGTGTCTCTGTATTTACACCAAATGTTCTACTTTTAGGGGAGAAGCTCCTTGTGCTATGCTTCTACTACCCCACCTCCTAGTACTCTATGAAGTTTGAATAGTTGCTTCAGATTTGGATCTTGAAAAAAGGTCATGCCTTCCTGCTTTCTTACTGAAAAAATTATGCCGACAGACAGAGAGACCCCACACTCTTTCTGCCACATGGAGAGGAGAGTTTAGAGAATATGTTTGGGAGCATTGCAGACATGCACATTTAGAGTGTAGGAGCATGTGTTTGGAAGGCTGTTTGGTGCGTGCATGTGTTTGAAGTGGCAGGGAAGCTTGCCTAGTAAGCCTGGTGGATATATGTGGACTCTTGCAATGTGCCTGCTTGTACCACCTTTGTGGATCATCTCTTTCTCTGAATGTATGCATTTACCGGTTATAGATCATGCAGCCTGTATCGAAGAGGCCTAAGTTTATGTTTTATGTCAGGTCTGGAGGCTCGTTATTACTTTGCTATTAACTTTATACTATAAAGGACAGTATCTTAGAGACAGAGGGATCTATCTTTTTGGCATTTATCCGCCTCTGTGGCATAAACAATCAGAGATGATTCTTTCACAGAAAAATTACCTGTGTGACACAGACTGCCTACTATTTTGTTCACAAGGAGCAGCAGTACACCTCCCATTGCGTTCAGTAGACTGAAACTGATACCACAATATTTTTTTCTGGGTGTGCTGCTTTGTAATACTGTCAGGCCTCCTGCGCCCTTCTTGTTCATTCTCTCTCTCTCTCTCTCTCTCTCTCATATCTTACTTTCTTTTTCAGTATCCCTTTCTTGACATGGCTTTCTTTGCGCAGAGTGGCCAAGCAAATTATAGGCAGGTTTTGAAGGGGATAGGAATCAAAAGTGGCCTAAATGGCTTAAATAATTCCCTGCTGCTATACAAACTGTCTGGGGGGTTGACACACAACATCTTCTGATCCAAGATTTATTTTTATCACCTGTCACAGACCCTTGATTCAAGGACAAGAAAGCCAATCCACACATGCAGTTTAGGAATCTTGGCCAGCTTAATAAGCCTCCCCACTTCCTGCAGCCTCCAAGTGTCAGGTGAATTGATATCTACCAGGAGTGCTTTTCTTGTCTGACAGATGTTCGACAATGGGGACGTCCGAGTTCAGGTCTGGAAGACTCTTTGCTCCATATTTTTCTGATTATTTTACTTTTCTTGCCTTTTATTCTTCTGTTCCACACTGTGAGCTAGAGGTAACTATTTCTATGAGGAAACTTTGAATGCTGAAAGATTTGAGGTCTCTTCCCCCCCCCCCCCGGTTTAATTTTGAGAAGTTCTGATCTTTGTGGTCTCTGTGAAGTGCCACCACTAGAAGTTGCACCTGTACAGAGCAACCTCAGAACATCCTAGAGCTTTACACCAAAGTATTGGTGCTGCTTGCTGCTCCCTCAGAAAGTGGGTTCCCTTCCTGAGGAGCTCAACTGTCTTCTAACTGCCATGCGAGCAGCACCTGCTGGAGCTTTGGGTATTGCTTTGCAGCACTGAATTTTGTAAGCAGATCTCCCCCTCTTGTTTGTTTTTCCTCCTTGAACTTTTTAGGCACTATTAATTTCTTCTAATAGTTTCTTCCACCACTCTCAATACAACAAGACAGTTTTGGAACTGGCCGTCAACAACTATCCATGAAAGATGATCAAGGACCCCACAAGAGACTACAAAGAGCTGGCCAAGGGACTCACCCATTGTTCAGAGAGAGCCATGAAGAACTTAGCACTAGAAGGACAGCTGAATGTGAAAACCAAGGAACTTCTGAAGCATTGAGCATCCAGCAGCCACACACTTGCCGTGTTGCCGTTAAAGAATCCATTGCAGAGTACTGGAAGAAAAAACTCATCTCAACTGCTGCTCAGCGAGGTAGTCTGAAACACTGTCGAAGAGACCTTACTGACCAACGACTCGTTACCACCTGCCTGAAGGATAGCACCGGAAGGCTGAGAACCACAAGAGCAGACATAGAATACAACGTGGCAAACTTCTACACAGAGCTATACCAATCCACTATGCCTGTCCCAAGGTGTCCCTCTCCAACAGACGAGAAGCCACCACCCATCCTCACCTGTGAAGTCAAGAAAGCCATTCAGTTGCTGAAGAAGGGAACAGCACCGGGACCCAACAGAATCTCTGTGGACCTCCTCAGAGCAGGAGGCGAAAGCATCTACAAACTGCTGGCCTTTCACTTTAACTCCTACCTTGAGACCAGGAATATCCCCGACCAAGGGAAAAACTCAAGACAGTCCTAATCCACAAGAAGGGCAACAAAGAAGACATCAGCAACTACCAGCCAATCACTTTGCTATCAATCTCCTACAAAGTCTTTACCAAGATCATCCTGAACCAACTGGAGTCAACAATGGACACGTACCAGCCAGTGGAACAAGCCGGCTTCCAAAAGGGCTCTGCTGCATGGATCATATCCACACCATTACCCAGCTGATCGAGCGATGCCAAGAGTACAAGATGCCATTTATACTGATGTTCGTGGACTACAAAAAGGCCTTCGACTCAGTTGAAGTCAACGCCGTCTTCAGTTCTCTCCTGCACGCCGGAGTGGACCTGTTGTACATCAACATCCTAGAACAATGCAGCACTGGGACATCAACAACCATCCAGTTGTTTGACCACAAGCTGTGCATCCCTGTTGAAAAAGGAGTCCAACAGGGTGACACCACTGAAGCTCTTCACCTCAGCCCTTCAGTATGCCATAAGCCAACTTGATTGGGACCATATGGGTCTGCTGATCAATGGAAAGAAGCTCTCAAACCTGCGGTTTGCAGAAGACATCATGCTTACCAGCAACAATACAATGGAGATGAATGAGATGCTGAATGAACTGAATAAAGTAGGCAAAGCCATCGGCTTGGAGATGAATATGAAGAAACTCAGACAGTAACCAACCAATGGCGCAACAACGGCAATGTGCAACTCTGTGGTGCCACCCTGGATAAAGTTGACAGCTACATCTACTTGGAACGTGAAGTGAACATGGCCAACGACCTAACGATTGAGATCAGGAGACAAAGGAAAGCTGTATGGGCTGCCATGGGATCAATCCAAGAAGTCACCAGTCAGATCCAGGATCTGAAGCTGAGAGCCCACCTGTTTGACTCCATAGTACTTCCGGCTTTTTGCTATGCCACAGAACTGCCATGCGAACCACCCACCGGGCACTTGAAAGATACCTCCTTGGGAGGAACCACCGAAAGCAATGGCAACATGGTCTCAGAAGTCAAGACCTCTGGCAAGAATCCAAGATCTGCAACCCACTCAAGTACATGGCTTCTGCAAAGCACACATGGGCAGGACATGTCACCCGCCGAACAGACAGCAGAAGGAGCACCAGAATCATGCACTGGATCCCGTATCATGTCAAAAGACCCCCTAGCCGACCGGCTACTCGCTGGTCAGATACCTTTTCCAGGTCATTTAAACAACAGGGACTGTCACACTGGACAACAGTCGCACTAGACCAAAAAACATGGAGTGGTGTGGGCCACATTGGAAAGATTGCCAATGAGGATGGACCATCAATGTATCCATGTATGTATTAGTTTCTTCTCAAGTGCTTTAGGGTCCATTATGGTACAATCTTTGGAGTGACTTGAGGTGGCTGTGCATCTAGGGTGCAGCAGCTAAGTTCTGCATTTCATGCAAAGAGCTACACTTCCCCCTCCTACAACCATGACTCTTGTTTGTTCTGCCTTGGGTGGGTCGCATAAGGTGGATTCCTACCCTCGTTGTCAGTGTGTTACATAACCAGTGGGCTGTAACAGGATGCTCTATTTCCCTGTTCACAGCCATTCTTTCTGCAGAGACTATACCATTCTACTCATACCCATGCACCCATTGACTTGAGCAGGAAGGCTGAGCAAGGAAGGTAAGCCTTGAGGTATCAAGGGAATGGAGCCTGACTGCAGTTGTTGACGATTGTGGTGGTGACAATCATTCTTGTTTCTTGAATATCCTTACCTAGCTTGTATTGATCTCCTGGTTGTAATTGCTCCCTATCTGATTGAAATCCATCATACTGAATTTCTTGCAGTGACAGGCAGTGGCAGTACATGCCCCAGTGCCCCCTGAATCCCCCCACATAATGCCACTGCTGAACATGCTTATGCACATTTGTTTGTGCTGTTGTGATAGGAAGGAAAAAGAAAGAAATGCATGCTATGGTGAAAAACTCAATTTCACCCTACTTTCCCCCCCTTTTTTTCTTTTACCACAGGCCAGCAGCGTAGCTAGAGGGGGTTCAAAACACTAAGTTTTGCAAGGAGCCTCCCTGCAGCATGCAAGCAGCCCTGCTCCAATCCCCTTCAGAGCCATTCCGGGCAGGGGAAACAAAACAGATGTGTATGCCTCCGTTTTGCTGCCCCTGACTGGAATGGCTCCAAAGGAGGAGGGGCCACTTGCACACCACGGGGATGCTCCCTGCAGGCTCCCTGCAAAACTTAGTGCTTTGTACCCTCTCTAACTACTATTTTTTTCTTTTTTTAATTGTTGTAAGCCAGCTTGAGTCCCTTCGAGGAGAAAGGTGGGATATAAGTAAATAAAGAAATGCAGTGATTCCGTACCATAATAAGCTCATTTCATTCCCATTATTACATGTAAGTACCTCACATATTGCATGTATATTGCATACAATATATAGTGCAATATACAATGAAGAATTAAGATAGCATTGCAATGTAGATAACTAATCAGCTACCACATGGCATAATAAATGATTCACCGAACCTTAATTATCATCTGAACCTTTCCATGTACTTCATAACAGAGCAAATATGCTTTTGAAGAAAAGATCTGAGGAGCAGATGAACTGTCTGTGTGGTTAGTTTCAAATGTCCTTTCAGGGTCAGTGCAAATGTAACACTCTTGTTCATTTAACTGAGACCCATAGAATGTATGCTCTTTTTGCTCAGCTCCTCGGCTGCATGAATTCCTGCTGACTTTAACCATGTCAGCACAGAATTGTGTCAACATAGTTATGTCAGCACCATGGTTAGCCATAGTTAACATTAATGAGATACAGTGTCGGCATAATGCTTTTGATTTCTTAATCATGGTTAAGGGCTCAGGATCAAGCTGCAGGACTCTGTGCTTCCACCTCTCAACCCATCCCCTCTTATGCGCAGATTCTCCCCCCCCCCCATCATCTTACCACTGACCTAAGCCACAGTTAAGCCATTTCTGCCCAACGTTGCATATATGCAACAGGGATCAAATGTGTACAGCTGTGGGCTGGGCAAAAATGGGGTAAGGGATATGAGCTATTAATATATTACATTAACCAGGTTTTACTTTCAAGTAGGATTTGTTTATACTGTTCAGACATAATTTTAGACAACTCCCTTAAGGGCGCAGTCCTAACCCCTTATGCCAGTGCTGGAAAGCACTGGCATAAGGGCAATGCAGCTCTGAGGTAAGGGGACAAACTTTCCCTTACTTTGAGGAGGCCTCCATGAGTGACATTCAACTGCAGGATGCAGCACATGTCCCATTCGCACCACTATGCCAGTGCTGGAAAGCACTGACATAAGGGGTTAGGATTGCACCCTAAGTGTCATACGTACCTGTGCAAACTTGGGCAATGTTTATGTTTTGCCTCAGTTACTTTATTATTTCCTGCTAACTTGGATCGGACTGCACTAGGAATATCCATTGGAATCTCTGCCTTTGTGTTTTGTTTCTTTCTTTTTTTTTAAGTGAGGGATGGCTATGATCAACCTATGTGACTAAGAGAGGTGGAAAAATTGTATGCGAGTATATATGACCTTCGTGAAAGTATGTGACCCCTGACGAATATGAGAAGACAAGCTTCATCTATGTCTCAGTCCTGAGGCAGCTACTATGAACCTATAGGAATGCCTAAGCAGTCGGTGCCTTTGTTCAAATAGTCTCATGAATTTTTGAAGACAGTGGCTTTATATGACCCACACAGATCCTGTTTGTATGATCAGTTCCATTTGCTCATTTCAGTCTTGCTCGTCTAGGCATTTATAGGTCAACGTAATAAAGAGAGAAAATTTAATAATATATGTGTTTTTATCCAGATGAGTGGCTCACTTTGCGTTTCTATTTCTCATGTGAACTGCACTTTGACTTTTAATGTGCAGTTACATTACTCGGCACTGAATTTAATGTATAATGTAGCCTATTTCCTCACCTTCCCCCAACGCAGTGCCAAAAAGAAAAATACTCTGTGTAAAGTATAAGTAACCCAGTATGCTTTTATGCCTTTTCATTAAATGCTTATTAAGAGAGACTGTACTACTTGAAGAGGATTACAATTAGCTTTAAAGTCAGTGTTTGTAGAAATGTTCACAATATAACTATGCCATTTTTCTTGGATTGCTGTACATTCTCTCTGACTGGATTATCCACTAGGCCTTGCCCTACTATCAAATGCCTATCAGAACCACCAGCTTAATTACATGCACATGTAGCGTCAGTGTATTCAGTGTACAGGTCCAGCCTATTTATACACGGATTTTTTATGCATGGATTTGACTCAACGTGAATGGGCCCTGCAAATGAGAAGGAATGTGCTGATTCCTGGAGAAGGGAAAAAATGCACCCCTTTAAAATCAGTTTAAAAAACTGAACAGTCCTTTAGCCTCCTTAATGACAGAGAGAGAGGGCACTGGCTGACAATCTATTAATCTATCTCTCCCCAGTGGACCCCTCCCTTCCCCCTGAGCACCTGAAAGAAAGGTGATCGCTTTGCGTTGGTGAAGGGAGGGGCTGAGTAAAGCTTTCTAAGCTCTTGGAGGAGGATTGGTTGATGGATTGTCTTCTTAATGACTCTTACATTAGAGTCAAAAGATCAGCAAGGCTGTTTTTAAATCAAGGGAGCAAAGAAACTTTTTAAATTGATTTGCTATCGTGCGATTTTTGCCATCCATGTGAGTGCTTGGAATGGAACCCACGTGAATAATGAGTCTCAGCCTGTACTCTTTCTTCACTTTACTTGCATTTCAGAGTTGCCTCCTCCTAAGTGAATAGTGATATGATTAGTTGATCAATATGTGTATCAGAGATCCTGTGGCATTCCGGATTTGTTGCTGGAAACAAAAAATTCTGCACATGTTGAATACAGTCATGCACTGCTTAACAACAGGGATGTAAACCGGCATCACTGTCGTCAAGCGGGGCTTGACACTATGCGAGGCCTCTGAAGGTGAGGGGAAGCTCTGCTCCCTTCACCTCCGGAAACTTTTCTGAGCTTCCCAAAGGCAGCGCACAGCTGCACACTGCCTCTGCGAGGCTCAGAATGTCGGAATTACGTAAGAGATGTGACTTCCGGTTGCCTCTGGGAAATCAGAAATTGCATCTCTTGCACAATTGGGACATTCTGAGCCTCGCAGAGGCAGCACACAGATGCACGCTGCCTCTGAGAGGCTCAGAAAATCCTCTGGACGAGCTCCCTCAGCTTCGGAGGCTTGGGAAGTGCGACCTCCTGACCTGTGGCAGCCATCACATATACAACCTGTCACTGGCAGGAAGGTTGTTAAGGGGTGTACACCTGTACATTTATATTAAACAAAATTTATTTTAAGTGCAAGCTATAGCTAATCTTACTACAAAAAGCACTATTTCTGAAATTTAAGAATCTCTTTGAAACCTTCATGACCAGGGCCTCTGAGAGAAATTTTATCAGGGGGTACAAAGTTTCCTTTGGGTCCCTTCCCAAAGGGGGTAGGGCAATGGGGCAGGCAGAACGGGGCCGGCAAAATAGGACAGCGGGAAGGTGCTGATGACCAGAATAGTCTTTGGAGCCCAGGTCCACCAGGTTTCTTGATGCGAAGCCCAGGTCTACCTGATCATGTGGCACTGGCATCTAGATAAAATAATATGGAAAACCGAACATACTTCTTGTGTCTCTCTAAAATCTTTGAAATATAGAAAATCTATTGCAGAAAATTAGCATCTTCATATTTAGGTTCACACTGGAATGGACAATCTGTGTGCACCAAAATGAACTTCAGCAGCTTTAGCCCTGCAGCTGTGCCCCTGAGCTTCTGTATGGCAAGCGGATTTACACACCAAAGAGCTACTGTAGCAGGCCAGGTTCCTCCTAGATTTGACAGTGTGTTAAGGAGGATCATGGATGCATTCCTAGGACTGGTGTGTATGGCTTGTAGCAGCCGTTACCACTGCATGCCCGTGGTTGTGCCCCCAGCATCATGCGCAGGCAGCAAGTTCAGGTGAGATAGGAAAAGGTAAGATCCCAGGAACTTTCTGGGCCCCCTCCTTTGACTCTGGGCCCCCTTTCTGACCCTGGGCCTGGGTACAAATTACCCCCTTTACCTCCCTCTCCTAGGTCCTGTTCAGGACCATAGTTATATGACAGATGTTGCAGCCTGCTGCTAAACTTTTCTTCAAATTTTTGCATTGTAGGAGTTGGGGGAAAAGCATAAAGGTGTGATCTAGGAGGTAATTTTAAAATGTGTATACTTTCCCTTCTCACAGATTCACAAAGCACCATATAAGAGAACAAAAAACTCAATTAAATCATTTAGATACCTATAAAACACACAGCACAATACAATAGTCAACAGTAGAATTTAAAACAAAAAGTTCAGCAATAAGAGAGCAAATCTCAATGAATTTAGTAGATTAATAGCCAAATCCTAAAGGCATCTAGTGCTGCAGGAATGGACATTGTGGCAGCACTAGGCACTTTCCAGCTGTTGCAAAATGCAACATGCCTGAGCATGTGACCTACTGCAAGTGACGAGCAACCAGATCTGACACCAACAGCCACTGGAAACCTGCCGGCACATGTGAGTATGTATAGGGGGTGGGAGAGAGGAGGGGGTGAGCGGAATGGCGTGATGATGGGCAGGGAGGAGGGGAGATCAGTAACAAGAAGGGAGCAGGTTTGGCTGCAGTGGCATCCGCCAAATCCTATTCTCTTTCTTGGTCTCAGTCCACCTACCTGGGTCCATGTAGATTTGTGCCAGTGATGTTGCCTGCACAGGTGCAAGTGGAGCTAGTTTCCCATCATGGACTTACTCTGGTCCAAGGGAATAAATGTTCCCTTATGCGGAGGAAGCTTCCAGAAGTCAAAACTCTCCTCGAGATACAGTGGGGATTGGTGCATCACTGCATGGGAGGTTAGTATTGGACTGTTAGACCCTCATGTCCTCCAAAAGCCTCTTGGATATATCTTAACTAAGTTTATAGTTTGCAATTCTAAACATGTTTAGTAGTAAATATTGGAGAAATGAGAAAAAATATAGCAATATTTCAACATGACTGAGGTGTTTTTTGCTTCATAACCTCAAAAGGTGTGTTTTGGTCTGAGACTGCCTATCACTTTTGTTTAATGGCATAGAGTTGACTAATTTCTGCATTTTTAAAATATCAATTTGTATTATGCAAATATAATCATGTAAACAAAACATATAATATACAATTGAACAAAATTGTATATAAAACACAGTATGTAAACAGCACAGAGTAAAATATGTGACACAGGGCGCAATTCAGAGGTGCCCAAGGGCCGGTGCAAGTCCCTTGCACAGGCCTAATAGAGCCACAAAATTGCCATAAGTTACATTTGCGCCTCCTCGGGAGGAAGCCAGGCCAGCACTCAGAGGTGTGCCGACCTGCGGAGGCTGAAACAAGCCTCTGCACTGGCTTTTTCCGAGAGTTTTGCATTGGCCTGGCTGGACTGTTGCAAGGCTCTGGGGTAGGCGGGAGGGAAGTATTCCTGGGCGGGGGGAGGGTATGCAGTGGGCAGCCCCGGGGGTGGGCTGGTGGGGAGTGGGAGGCGGGGCTGGGATTCGGTAGTTATGCCAGATCCCAACCCCTGTTCCTGGGGAGATCAGAATGGCTTGAAGCTGCTCCTCAGACTTGTGCCACCTCAGGAGGTGGTACAAGTCCGAGGAAACCCTAGGGACAAGGGTGCTTTACCCTAGGGTAAGGGGAAAAGTTTCCTCTTGCATCTGGCTGAGCCTCATTGGGCCCCTATCCTTGGGTAGGATTGCACCCATAAACTCAGTAAATTGTTTTCTCAAATGCATTGTCCTGGAGCTGCTGAAAACTATAAGATCCAGTGTTCCCCTCCCCCCATTTTGTTATTCTCACTTCTAGCTATCATTTCTTATTTTTTCTCAGTTGAAACGTACACATTGTCTGTTTGACAGAAACAGCTAGCCAAAAGGATTTTCCAAGAAGAAACCTCCTTATCCAGTGGATGAGGATGGTAATTTTTCTTTTGGTCTGGATCGAAATTCCAATATCTGTTCAAAAAAGGTGGTGTTCACTATTCTGTTATTGTCAGTAGCTGTGACAACATTATTTTGTAACTGTTGACCCCCCAAATGTGAAAAACATGTGTCCATTTTCTCCCTTCATTTTTTAAAATAGTCCATGGGGGGGGGGGTTCACAAAATGGGTTGAAACTGGTTGGGAGTGGGGTGGGAGCTTTTAGCACTTTGCCTTTACTGCTGTGTCAATCCTAATCATCTTCCCACTCTTGCTTTAATTGAATTATTTTTTTAAAATCTTAAATTGAAAGCCAGTGGAAGGTTTTTGTCTGATTAAAATAGCAGGGGAGGGAGCACGCATGGTTTTGACCCATTTTACATGCTTTATTTAAAAAAAATAAAGGAAAAAAAGCGGGTCATGATGCACATTGTTGGTAATGTGCAGTTAGGAACATGTATTTTTAAAAGACCTCTTGGACTACAAATATTTAGACAGGCTTAGAATCTAAAAAGTCATGACTATAAAAACAGGGAAAAGAACACAAAAATATGGAGAAAGGAAAGGGAGAGACAAAGGTTAGGTGTCAAAGGTTGGAAGATGTATGTTTCCAAATACCATTCCAAAAATGGCAAGGAGAGGCAGGTACAAATGCCAGGAGATCCTGCAAATTGTGCTTAGAGAAAGCCAGAGAAAGAGAAAGTGGAGAGAGGAGACCATACATGTTTATGAAGGAGAAGTGAAAGGAGGAAGTTTGTGAGACCTAGAGGAGACTCCTAATTCAAGCAAATTCAAAGACCTATATGACAAAATTGCTATATCTCTCTACTCCCCCCCCCTCAATAACTGCAGGGATATCATGTCTTCAAAGGTATTTGGCTCTTCTATGTCCCCACAGTTACTTGCCTCATGCAGTGGTAGTATAGTTAAGACTTGGAATTTGGTGGATGCTCTTGGCCAGCCACTATCACTCAAGCAACAGTTTGCATGATTAAAAAAAAATAACTGCTTATTTTAAAGCTGTTGTGAAGTAACATGCAATATGGATGCCCTTAAATAATAAAATGAGTAGGAGTTATGCAAGAACACTGCTAGGTTTGTTAACTAGCATTCATGTCAATGGGGCTTGTGCAAGAGAAGTTCCCAGCTGATTGAACTGACTCCCCATATGTTTGCCAATATTTTACAAGAAAGTCAATTCATTTAGGACAGCTGTTGACAATGAGAATAAGCCAGCTGGGGTGCACATTGTTAACATCTGTTAGTTACCAAAGAAGCCAAGAGTTGTTCACTCTGTTATCAAAATACAGCAAGCTTACCCTTTTCAAAGCACAATGTTTGCTAATTTAATGGTTGCATTTCACTGAAAATTCCAGATTTTCAAGGAATCAGAGTAAACCTTTGGAGTTGTTGGCCTACGTGTGGGATTGATTCCTCTCCAAAGGCACAGAGAAGATCTTTGGGATCCTGACACCCCTGTGACAGGCACAAAGTGGCTTCAAAGATTTGGTTTCGTTTCTGGCTCTGTCGTTAGTTATGAATGCAATCCACTCCCAGTTGCAGTCAGTTCCCTAAATTGCAAAACTAGCAATGTTTTTAATAAATCCATGTTGACTGAATTTTATTCCGTTGTGCACCACTTTTCCCCCCTCATCCCCTCTTGCACACGTTTGTTTTTCCCACATGCATGCTTACAATTAATCTTGGTGTGACCTGCACCTGGTGTGACTTATTGGGGTACATCCTTCCCACCTTCTAAACTCTGAAAATGTCTGAAACTATGAGCTGCTTTTTTTTTTTTTTTGGCAACTGCTGCAATTCTGGAAATGACTGCTACAGGCTGTAGCCACATTTATCTTGATTCAGACAGCATTTTCTCCAAATGCAGCCAAGAGTGGGAGGGTTTATACATGAGGCCAATTTGCATGTGGGAAATGACGTTCTGGAATGCTGACATTTTTGAATTGTGAAGTGTGTTGTGTAACACTTGGCAATGAACACTGTAATCCTTGTGTGTGTGTGTGTGTGTGTGTGTGTGTGTTTCAAATACAAGCCCAATGCAGTGCACCTCTACTCTTGTATCTATGCCTATTTCAGGAGACTCAAATTGCCCCATTTCTCCCTACATTTCTTCTGTAAATACACAAGAACTATAGGAACTGCTGAACTCAGTGGTTTTCAGACTGGGGCGTCATGATGCCCCAGCCTGAAGGCCCTGGCCTCTTTCCCCTTAAGGGGCGGGGGCAAGGGGAAGGCAGGGAGGAGGCAGCGATGCAATCCCCAGATCACGCCACTCAGGAGGGCTGCAGGGACTGGGATGCACTCACCAGTCCCTGCAGCAGCCTTTCGGGGGTGCGGGGAGCCTTGCGCGAGCGTCTGCAGGGCTCCCCAGCCTGCAGAAAGTGGCGCAATTGCGCTCCACTTCTGGTTTTGCGGAAGTGAAGCACGATCACTCCACTTTCACTTCTAACGAGCAGGGGAGCCTGCAGACGCTCGCGCAGGGCTCCCCGCACCCCTGACAGGCTGCTGCAGGGACTGGTGAGTGCATCCCAGTCCCTGCAGGCTCTCCTGTGCGGCGCGATCCTAGGAATCGCATTGCTGACTTCCCCCCACCCCCGCTGCCTCCCCCCCACCCCTGCAAGGACTTACAGAGGTGCAAACTCTCTTGGAGAGTTTGAAAACCACTGGCTGAACTGTAGCAGGTTCACCTTTAAGGTTGAAAACATTGTGGATTGCAGAAAATTGTTGAAGGTAAAACAGGGAATTGGCCATAATTACATGAGATCCCTTCCCACTGGATCAGACTAATCGTCTGTTTCCTCAAGGATCTTTATTTCTTAAGCTAAATAGTCTCAACTGCTTTAGCTGTTTTTGTAGTGAAGATGCTTCAGCCCCTCGATAAGTGTTGGCTTCTGTTTTGTGAACATGTTTGAGCTCTACAATATTCTTTTTGACATGAGAGTTAACAGCCCATAATATTCCAAAAGTGGTGGCACCATGGATTTGTATACAAGCATTACAATACTGTCGGCTTGATTTTCAATCCCTTTACCATCATTGCAGACTCTGCTGATGTTTTCAGTGAGCTGTCAGTCATCACCAAGTCAATCATCACCAAGTCCAACTTCCATCAATGTATATTTGAACTGAGGAATTTTTTGCCCTAATATGCATTACTTTATACCTCAGAAACATCAATGGAGCTATTGCTAGCTTATTAATAACATTTTCCATAGATCGTCTCGTCATAACTGGACGCTTTTGGTTACCTCTACTGTATCACAGAGAGCTTTTGAGACCCCCACCCCACATACACCATAAAAGAACCATGAAAATCAAATTTGAAAGTTAAATATGTTATTTCTAATATTACTTATACACACCAGTGTCATCAGCACAGATTATCATATTAAGGCTATGTGCAAATTATTTGTAAATGTGCAAATTGGGTTATTTAATATATTCATACACTTGGCAGATCTGCTTTGCTGTACCAGGAACTATATTTTATGTAGCCATTAAAGGGAACGCTCCTACTAGCCAAGCTTCTCTAGATCCAGAGGAAAACATGCATAATTTTGAGCCAACACAGCGCTCACTTCTGTTTCCCCTTCTGGTTGACATGTGACCATTATTGCCTTTACAACATATCTTTACAGTCATGTTATCCTGGATATCCATGTATGTCATGGTTTTCTAAACTGCTGAACATATGCTCATGTTGGAAGCCAGCCCAATCATGCCTGCCAAAGTTCTCTTGGCTCAAGATCTCACATGAGATCCATTTCTCATGTGATGGCTGCCACATGGAAATCTCTTGATGTTGCATCCTCATGGTAGCTTCCCTATGAGATATCTATTCATATGCTTAAGTGTGTCACAGATTGGCTTTCACCATGTGCTTTGCCTCATTGCTACCAAAATTTTGTTTGCTTTCCCAGTGTGAAATAGTACTGAGACAAACCACATCTTGGGGCAGAGGGTGTTTGTGGGGAGGAAGGGAGAACATTCAGTACTGATTAAGTACTTACAATTTACCACATAAAATAGGCAGTTCATTTCAAGCATTCAGTAAAATGGGCCAAGTCAGTTGATACTAGTGTGAAAAAACCATGAGCCACTGAGGACCTGATCCAGAGCCCGGCACGCTGGCTTATTGCTGGCATGCACTGTTGCAAACATGCCATAAGGCATGTTTGTGAGCCTTACCGTGGGCCCAGCACCAGTGCTAGCCTAGCATGAGCCTGCCATGGATCAGCTTCGGCTCTGAGCCCGCGTTTCACTGCCCGGAGAGGTGAGTGAGGGTGTGGGGGATGCATTCTGGAGCAGGGGGAGGGTGGGGAGGAGGCATGGCAAGAGGAGGGAGTGGGGCAGGATGGGGGTAGACCAGTGGAGCTCAGCTCCACTGGATCCTGAGCCCCATGTCGGGATGTGTAGCCTGACACAGGACTCTTTTATTCTGTGTCAGCTCAAGAGCCACTGCAGAATTGAGTAGCTCCATTGCGGGGCTACTTCTCTTCCCCTGTGGAACCACCACGGGATGCCCAGTGCGAATTGGATGCCACAGTAGCCATTTTGGTACTGTGGCAGTCTCGTACGCCAGGCAGCTCAGGATTGGGCTGTAAGTTGGGTAATGTATGTAACAGGAAATTAATCCAGAACTGTTTTGTGCACAAGATTTTCTTTTTCAGAACTGAAGGTTTTTATCCACCCTTCTGTTGTATTGAAGGTTAATAACTAGAAAGCCTTACCTTTTCCCTTTCTACTTGTAAAACAGAATTTCTTTCACTGTCTTTCAGGAGAGAAACCATTCAAATGTGATGAATGTAACTTTGCTTCCACAACCCAATCCCATCTGACACGGCACAAACGCGTCCATACCGGAGAAAAACCCTACAGATGCCCTTGGTGTGACTACAGGTAATGGGGTCAGTAGTGAGAAGAAAGAGTTGACAGGAGATTTCTGGTGATTCAGTGAGGTTCATGCTAATTTATTAGTTAATATATTGATGTTAAACCCTCATCAACTCAGGATGAAGCCAAATTAAAGGGGGGAGACTCTTTATTTGTCAAATTGGGGAAGGATGAAAACCCTGTTTTGAAGCCTTTTGATGTGAAACAGTGAAGTGCTAATGCTGTTTATTTCACAGATGCTCTGGTGTCTGTTAGAATTCTCTGTGGAGGGACTCCTGATCTGCATTGCCTTTTCAGATCAGCTGCAGTTTTGAAAAATATTCTTGGTTGAGCTGCAGCCATGACACTAAAGGAGAAAGTCCCCCGAAGAATTAAACAGGCTCGTTGTCCATTAAGTAATTGAAGCACCTGCCTGTCGCTTTAGCAACACTGAATCTGCCTTATTTGTTACAATTTTCCCTCTGTTTTGCAAGGGAAATATTCTGCATGATTCATTGCCAGGATGGGATATCCTTTTCTTAATTAGAGAAGACTTTGAATGGCAATGAGTTTGCTGCCTTTCATATTAGACACTGAGACACAGCTTGTCTTTTATGGACACAGAAGCTCCTTCTTGCATGAGTGGAAATATTAATCCCAGTGATCTTTTGCTAATTTCACATCTTGATTTTTATATATTTGTATTAATATTTATTAAATCTGCTTGAGATCAGTGGTTGTAGGTATAGGGTGGGAGCAACATAGGAGACGCCTTAGTTTAAGTGTTCCATCAAGAGATCTTGTCCCTTACTATTGGCTCTGGGTTCGATTCCACAGAGAACTGGATTTTTTGAAGGGCCTAATGCTATTTAATTAACAGCCCCTGGTAATAAGACTGGAAAAAACAAGCTTGCAGGGTGTCTGGTGTCCATGGAATTGATTACATCATAGGTGAAAGTGGAGTCAGCTTTGAAGTGTGGATTTTGCACACTGGAACGAAATTCTGGCATCACAGCAACTCACTATATGGATAGAAGGTTGGTTTATTTTAAGTTGCCAAAATACCTTTAGTAAAGAGCTACTTATTGTACAGAAGCATCATTACCCAGCTTACCATCTGCTCATTGATTTGTCTTTTGTTTTGTTTGTATTTTTGTAAAATACCAGAACCAAAGTAGCCGAATCAAGGATTTTTAGGAAATGTTTCATAGTAACAGATAAGAAGCTTAAACAGCCAGATCTGAAAATTGCATTAATTTTATAAATGCACCTTTCTAAAAATATGTCACTGGGGAAGGATATCCTACAAGCCTAAGGATAAATGGCATGCATTTTTAATATAATTATGTAAACTAAAATAAAATATTTTACATTTATTATGCATAATAAACTAATTAAGCAGTGCTCGGTAAGGGATTATAGCATCTGACATCAAGCACAGAAGAATTCATTGTGTGAATTCAGCAGCTCCAGCATTCTGAGTTAAGGAGAGTGACTCTGCAGAGACCACTTTTCTCTTTTTGGACAGCTTCCCATGGGAGTTCATAGCTCCTTTTTAGTTTGTATATGTTCATATTTTGTAAAATAAGAACCCATTTATAATGTACTCTGTTGTGTGTAACAAAGTAATTAGAACAAAACTGGGATGAGGGTATTCTTTTCAACACAATAATCTTTCAGATATTTTGATATGTCAGCAAATGCAATATTGCTTGCTTTTTTTTAAATTTAGCTAAGCAAATGCAGAGTTTACACAGTTCTTTACTGGAAGAAAACATACATCCCTCTAATGTTCATAAAAAGGGCTGTTGTGGACTGAATGGTGCAGATTGCTTTGTAATGTTAACCTTGGTAATCTTCAACCACTTAACCTGTGATGAGAGGTTGGATAACATCTTATCATATTTACAGAAGATTATAAGATTACCAACCTCCAGGTCAGATGTTGCTAAAGTCTTTATGCTTTGGCCCATACTTAGTCAACAGAGACTAGTAAGACTGGAGACCTCACCAGTGAAGTACGTGTGAGAGCAAAGATGTGAGGAATGTTGTTTCTATTGCCCGCTTAAGAAATCAAAATAATTCCAATGAAATCAATTACTGTATTTGTCAACCAACGGGCAGCCCAATCCTGAGCTGTCCGGGGCGCCCAGCCTCGGTGGCACCAAGAACGGCTGCTGCCGGATCCTGTATACCCTGGGATACCGCAGGTGGCACCTCAGGAAAAGGGGACTTTCATCCTCTTTTCCTGGGTAAGGTAAGCAGCCCCGCAATGGCGCTACTCACTTTCGGTAAAGTAAAGGCATTTGCGTAGGGTGCCGAGTCCTCCACGGACCCGCCTCCCTCCCTCCCCTGGCATGCCTCCCACCTGCCCCCTCCGCGCCCCTGCCTCCCCGTCACGCCTGCCCTGCCTTCTCTCCACCCCCGCCGGCCTCCCCCCTCCCCGGAACGCCTCCTCCCCACCCCCCTCCCCGCCCTGCGTACCATGCCACAGCTCAGCAGTCCATGAGACTGCCGAGCCGTGGAGGCTGGGCACCCATCCTGCACTAGCCTGGCACCGGCGGCACAAAGCTGCGGCACTGAGCCCAATCCTGGGCTATTAATCTAATATGATTACAGTTAAGAAGTTAGCATTCAGCTAGGTGGGATTGGTATAATATACAGGTAGTGCAGTGTTAGACAAGGAGACCACTTTGTACTAACTTGTACAGTCTAACAAGGCCTGTCTTTATATAACTCAATGTAAGATGATAACTGTATTGGCTAGAAACAATTACATCAATTGCTGCAAAGCTGAGGAACACATTCCTCACCAGAGGTTGGTAGTTCCCTCCTTCTTTCTGGCTTTTAGATGTGCTTGTAAATTGTCTTCAGGCTAGTCGTCATCATCTTTGTCATCTTCTTCTATGGTCTAAGTCAGGGGTGTCCAAAGTTTTTGGCAGGAGGGCCACATCATCTCTCTGACACTGTGTCGGGGGCCGGGGGAAAAAAGGAATTAATTTACATTTAAAATTTGAATAAATTTACATAAGTTTATATAAATGAATATATTAAAGGTGAACTTATATGAATGAATGAAGGTCTTGAAATAGCTCAAGGCTTATAAAAGGCCTTGCACAAAGCAAGGCTGACCTTTCCTTTGCTGCTGCTACTGCTACTGCATCACAGACGTGAAACAGTAAGCAGTGGAGGAAACCCTCATCCCACAGCTCATGCAAGAGGTCAAACAGTTGCCTTCATGCTGAGAGCAGCTGCATCGGGCCAGTGTGGGCTCCAACAAATCTCAGGAGGGCTAGAGGCTCATTGAAGACTGGGGGCTCCCTGAGGGCCGCATTGAGAGGCCTTGAGGGCCGCAAGTGGCCCCAGGGCCAGGGTTTGGGCACCTCTGGTCTAAGTCTAAGAAGACCTGACTTTATATTCCAACATGGAAGCTTAGAATGAGTCCTGAGATCACAGGACTCACCTAGGGCCACAGAGATCTATGGCCTACCTCATCCCCAAACCAAATTCAAGAATAAAAGTCCTGCATATAGGAACAAACATCATGAACACAAGAAAAAGGTGGTGGAAATCTGGCTCCCAGATTTACTGGGAGATATGCTGGAAATCAGCAGCATGTATGATAAAGAATTAGGTGTTTTAGCAGACCACATGCTTAATGGAAGTCAGCAGTGTGATGCTTCTGCAAAGAAAGTGTATTCCTGGGCTGATTTAGCAGAGGTATACAGTCCGGATCACTATATACTGCACTAGTCAGACCTCACTTGGAATACTGAATTCAGATTTTGGGGCACCAAAATTTGAGAAAGACATTGATAAGCTGGAGCAGGCTAAGAGGAGGGCAACTAGAACCAAATCCTATCCCCTGCCACACTGTAGCATGCCATGGAGGCAAAGTGCCATGAGGGCATGTGCAGCATGCTATGGTGGCAGGGTGATCAGGAGACCTGGATGAAGTCAGGAAAAATGTTTTTCCGTTACCTCTCCATAGGACTCCTGATAGCCTATGAATCTCCTGATGGCCTATGAACAGAGAAGTGGAGAGGGATTGGTTGAAAAAGAGGGGATAAAATCCAAGTGTGTGCCAATGCTACTGGGATCCACTCCTCTCACCCCAGGTTGCCCCTTCCCTTCCCCTAAATTGCCCCAGAATTCCTCCTGCCATCTCCCTTCCTGCCCACAATGCAGCTCTGCCACTAACTTCACAAAGTTCACAAGTTCACATGCAGCATGAGGTCTGTGATGTTGTGGCCCTAGAGCCTCAGCCACTTTGCTACAGCAGCTCAGATTGGCCCAGTAGGGATGCACTCTGTTTACAATCACTGGGTCTTTTGCAACAATGGGATGCTCCTCCTGCTGTTGCAAATGGGGGAGAGGAGTTAGAGAGATGTAGAGAAAGGTTTGCAAACCAAGTCCTATAAGGAATAGTTAAAAGTCCTTTGTATGCTTAATCTGAAGAAGAGAAGACTAAGAGGAGATATGATAGCTGTCTTAAATACCTGAAGTAGGGGAGGATTTACTTTCTGTGGTTCCTGAGGACTAGGCTGATGGGTTGACACTACAGGAGGATTTAGACTAGACATAAAGAAGCATTTCTTAACTGCAGGAGCTGTCTGTCGCTGGAACAATCTGCCATGTACAGATGTGGTATCTCTGTCTTTGGAAGTTTTCAAGCAGAAGCTGAACAGCCATCTGTCAGGGATACTGCAGTTGACTTCATTGATGAGGGAATTGGATTTGATTACCTCTGAGGTCCCTTCCAGCTCTAACATTCTGTAATCTAAAATATCATGAATAGTGTTCTAGTCTCACTTGGGACATTCTAGCTTCTGACAGCTGTGCACTAGTGGCACCCCATGAGGCAGTACCTCCTTAGAATGTCAGACATAGATATTCCTCTGTAACATACATATGGGTGTGTGTTTGTGTGTGTGTTACACAGGAATATCTAGAAGTGTATGAGAATATATCAGAGGAATGCTATTCTACTAGTATCATTTAACACTCCATTTATACATAAAATTATTTTCTTCTTTTTATCCTCCAGTCTGACTAATGTTTTGATTTTGTGGTTAGGGATAGCAAAGGAGTTTAGAATGAGGTGCTATCAGTGTACTATGGAGGAGAAAATTGGATGGGGTAGATTTTTCTTCCATTCTGATTTATTGTGAAGTAATAAAATGGCTTAATAAAAAGTTTGCAAAAAAAATATTTCATAATGCCAAGAAAAACCTCTCCGATTGTGCTTGATTTGGCAAGGAATATGGCATCTGTTTTTCTTCTCTTTGTCCACCTTCCCAACATGCACTGCCTTTTGTATTCAATTTGTTGAATTTCCTTTTTGGACTCTAAACAGGTGGACAGTTTAGATTTTTTCCTTCCATCAAGTTCAAGACAGTTCTGAACACTATACATTTTGCATTTATTATTATTTTTTAATTAGTAATTTTTCACCACTGAATGGTTAACTGCACATGTTATTATGGGAATAATTATCTATTTTCGCAACTGTTCTTAATCTCTAGAAAATGCTGTCTGCCTACTTTTAAACCTGAGTGAAAGGAGCTTTCCTAACTGATAGGTGTGCCGCTTGTGTAGAACCAAAATAATTAGATGTGTAGTTTTCCTCATTTGTATATTAGTTCAGCTTTAGTACAGTAGCCATTGATGTATAAAGCATGAATATAGTAGTATCAGTTATAAGATTTTTAAAGCTTTTTTTGTGGCCTCCTTAGCACAACTCTAAACACAGTAAAATAAAAATAACTGCATTTCTGTGCTGTACTGTTAGGTTTTTTATTTTCTATGTACACTTTGTGTGCCTCAACAACAGTTGATACTCCATATACCAGATTTAAGTTTCCTGTGCTTTATGAAGAAAAAAAAATTCTTTAACTGGTAAGAGTAGATTTGGATTCTGTGGTAGATCCTAGAGCCCAGGAATGGGTGGAATTGTTGACAAGGTATTTAGTTTGAGGAAGAAGAGCATGTCATTTATGTTACTAGCACAATGGACTTTCCCGAACATCACATTGGTAGTAGCATTCAATGAAACTCAGCTTCTTCGTTCATGCCCTGCTCTCTTGGCCAAAGGCAAATGTCAGTATGGTGACTTGGTTATAAAGAAACATGTGTGCTTATTGGAAAGCATGATTATCTCTTAAAACTGTATGCACTGTGCTAAGAACTGCTCTTCTTTTTAGAAGCTATTCGACATGTCAGAACTATTTACATAGTACACAGTTCTATGGCAAGCCTAGTCTTTTTAATGAAGAATAATAAAAACTAGATATTCTTTTTGTATGTAAAATACAAATATCTTGGAATTTAGAATAAAACACGGAGGTTTTTAACACTTGAGTATGCTTTTATTTTAAATACATACATTATTCAAAGGTTTTGTCCTTTAAATTTGAGCTGCATTCTTATTCACTGTCCTTAGAAAATAATTTGGATGTCATGAAGAGGTTTTATTAATTCATTTCTTGTATTTTATCTTTCCATTTCAGTCCTTTTATCCACACTGAATATGCTTAGTTCTCTATTCACTTGCTGCTCTTGATCCACTTCTACTTGTTCTCTTACCCATTTCCTTAGACACCTAACTTTTTATTAAAACTTCAGGGAGCTGCTCCACAATGGTAGGTCACACATGCAGTTTATTCCTGTGCAATTCCTCAGACATTGGAGCTTAAACAGACCTTTGCCACAAGCAAGTATCATTCTCTGCTATAAAGAGGGCAGAAAACATATCCTTTAATACTGCAGTGCATCTACAGGATAGTGTTGGTGTTCCTTTGGGATGTAGTACAGGAGAAAACATGCAGGGCCAACTCCCTTCTTGCTGTTCAAGAGCTTTCATTTCATCAGCCAGCATAATCATGTGTTTCCTTTGGACATCTTGAAAAGCCACTTTTTAAATAATATAGCCCAACTTTCAACAGTCTTTCTGTTGAATTCTTTGTGAATAAGTGTGTTTGGCACTGTGAATAGAACTATTACATTGTGAGCCAGTTCAACTGTTCACTACTCATATTCAGGATGTACAACAGGTTAAACAGATCTACTTTTTAGTATTTGGGTATAATTAAATCATTATACAGGTATTAAACTTTGCGTGTTTGTAAAACATAGGGCACAGTCCTAACCAGGTCTACTCAGAAGTAAGTCCTATTTTGTTCAATGGAACTGACTCCCAGGAAAGTGAGGTTAGGATTGCAGTCATATTTAAATAAGTTTGTTTGCCTAATTGAAATATAATAAGTGATGAAATCACTGAGTAATTAGTGTTATCATTTTAAAAACAAAATTCTCTTTCTAAAGAGGATTCTCTTTTATTCTTTATTCTCTTTTATAAAAACAAAATTGTCTTTCTAAAGAGAATCAAAATAAACATGTTTGTTTTAGTTCATGGCTCTTTAGTCCCAATACCCATTAAAAAAAGGACCAAGACTATCTTTGGGGATGGTCATTCTACAAGGAATTACTCTGGACAGTCCCTTGTGTGGTAGTTAACTTTTACTTTATATACATTGTGGTAGAAATACAAGCCTTGCAAAGAAAAACATAAACTATATTTTGACAATACTATTTTGGCAGTATTCCCCAAGCATTTGAGTTATTAGCATGTAATGGTTGTTGTGCATGTTCTTAGTTCTGTGAAGATAATATTACAAACTCTCCTTTTGTTTTTCTTTTTTTGATTGTCATGGTTTCAGTAGTGGAAAGACAGGCAGCCCAATCCAGAGCTGCCCAGGGTGCGCGACTGCAGCAGCGCTGAAAACGGCTCCCGCCGCATCCTGCATGCTTCAGCCTGCTGCGGGCAGTGCCTCGGGAGAAGGGGACTTTCGTCCCCTTCTCCCAGGTAAGGGAAGCAGCCCCACAATAGGTAAAAGCATTCGTGTAGGGTGCCAAGTCCACACGAACGCCTTGGATCTGGTGGAGCTGAGCTCAACGGGACCCACCTCCCTCCCTCCCCCCGGCATGCCTCCCACCCGCCTTCTCTCCGTCCCTCACCTCCCCGTCATGCCTCCTCCCCGCCCTCTCTCCGCTTTCCGCCTGCCTCCCTGCTCCCTGGAACACCTCCTCCCCACCCCCCTCCCCGCCTCAGCTTACTGTGTTGCTGCCTGGCAGTCCGTGCGACCACCGAGCAGCAGAGGATGGGCGCCCACCCGTCGCTAGCCCAGCGCTGGGCTAGCACGGGCGCTGGCCCAGCGGTAAGCCTCACAGACGTGCCTTATGGCACGTTTGCAACAGTGCGCTCTGGCACAAAGCTGGAGCGCTGAGCTCAGGATTGGGCTCTGAGTCTGTTCTGTTTCACATCAACATGTAAGCCTAAAGAGAACATAAAAGTGGATTTAAATTTCACTTATGTCCACTTTAGGGCTATGTTACGCTTTTAGAATAAATGAATTGCATAATTAATTTGAAGAAGGAGGTTCCTATGTAAAAAGGTTCCTATAAAATGATGTTTTAGGGATGTGACTAGGGGGAGTGGATAATGTTTGAAAAGGATATGTTCTGGAAAAGGCTGATTTAGAGGTTTATGTGGAAACGCTTTACTGAAGGAATTAAGCAAGCTGAGAGAGTAATTGTTCAATTGGTTGATATTCTGATGTTGGATAATATGCTGTAGGTTACTGAATGTGGAGTTGTTGACCCTTAATACCATTTAACCACACTGTTGCACTTACAATCAGGGTGGCTGAAATATTTCCTTCTTCCTCCAAACCCTTTGATACAGTTATGGGTTACATGGGAATATTAGTTATGGTGAATGGGTACAGACAACCATTCTATGAGATATCTGCATCTGGTGTGTGGTAAAATTGTCTTTATTCTTTATCAGCCTTGGGTAATTGGTTGTCTGCATGTTTCTGACAGGGTGGAGCCAGACGCAGTAGTTAATTTGTGATCATTTTAATGTAGCATTGTATTATAATTCTTAGAAGGTCTTCTTTCTTGCTACCTTTTTAATGCTGCTTAAAACCAAGGTGATGCTCACAAGCTGAGCAATCCCTATAAGGCAGAGCTATTCAAACTGGGGCATCATGACACCCCAGTCTGACAGCCCTGGCCTCTGCCCCCTTAAGGGACAGGAGCAGGGGGAGACATGATCCCCAGGATTGCATCACTAAGGTTCCTGAAGCAGCCTGACCGGGGTGCAGGGAGCCCTGCGCAAGTGTCTGCAGGGCTCCCCGATGTTCCAAAAGGTAAAGTGGAGCAATTACAATTCTGCTTCCCCCTGCCGCCTTCCTCCCCTCCCCTGCAAGGACTTAATGCGGTCTTCAAATTCCCTGAGAGTTTGAAAACCGCAGCTATAAGGCTTTATGAAAGCCCTGCTTTCTTCTTTGCCTTTCCATCAACACACCAGTGCAGTAAAAATAGGCACCAGTATGCCATACCAGTTCTGATTTTGCATTCAGTGGCTTTCCCTGGTGAAGTGCTTGCATGTGTCCCCATCTTCATCTGCCAAGGCAGAAGGGGGGGAAATCCTTGAATGACACCACTGAAAAGACCCTATCTCTTCTGCTTTTCTGTATCTTTCAAAGATGGGACAGACTGCAGACCTAAAAACAGATCTTATTGCTCAAGCATTCTCATATAAGAAAAGACAATAATTTGTTTGAGGCCACTAACAGTACTTAGTGTGTACATCAGTATTTAAACAGAGTACAGGAAGAAGTTATAGAAAATATATAAGGCATATAAATTCCAAAATGAAGTCAGGATAGCTGCATCAAGAATTACTGTAATATCGGACCTTTCATGAATAACTCTTAGAAAAAGGTTAAGGTACTTGAGATTCTGGAAGGGGTCTTGTTTGGGATGAACATGGAATAGAAGAAGTAACAGACTGTGGAGAACGGTAGCCTATCAAATGCAAAAAAATAACTTTTGAATTACAGAACCAACCGAAGTCATAGAAGGAGGAAACATGAAAAATTGTCTAACTATTTTCCAAATGCATAGGACAGGCTTTTCAGTTAAATTTCATAGAGAACACCTTTTAGAATTTAACAGCAGGTATTCCAGAAGAACTAGAATGCCCATAGACATATTGCTAGCATTTTCTAATAGAGAAGGTAGACTGGTTCTAGGCCACTAATGGTACTTAATGTGAACATCAGTATTTTAAGTAGAGCCCAGAAAGGATAAATAACTAACGAAACTGGCATAAGAACAAAATTATGTGCCCTGATTGCTGATCCCCAGACAGCACTTTGGAAAACCACATTACTTTCCAAACTGTTTTTAAAATCACCTGAAAACTTTCTACTCTCTCCCTTAGCTTTAATGGCCCACAAGGGGAATAAGTGAACGTGCTTCCAACTCAGAGCTAGATGGGGACAAACACCTGGAGCAGAGGGAGACTGACCATCAACTCAGTAGTGTAGGGTTATTTTATCAGGTGCTCAGCAATAATTCTGTCTGCAGCTCAGCCAGCCCTTTTTTCCTCCTGAAATCTGTGAAGTTCTAATACCACAAAGTTCTATATTCTTGTCCTTTGCTCAATCATGAATTCATATTTAAAATAGCTGCATGCATCTCCATTTTCTTAGAGGTTAGTCAGCTTGGAGATTAAAGCCAAATTAGAAAAAAATGAGCTGAGATTGACTTAGGGGAGAGGTCAGAAGCTGACATGTGAGTAGTAGCAATAGGGAAGGGGGAAAGTGAAGTTTGAATGAAAGTGAAGTTAAGGATGAACCAGTAGTAGATTTGCTAAAGTGGGCTGTGAAACAAGATTTAATGAGGAAGGGAGATAGTTTGATTAGTAAGAACTTGTTGCTCCAGCCATATGGGGCAGCATTTCAAAAGGCAGACATAAGAAGAGGACAATAGCAGATAAGCTTGTGTTAAACTGATGTAGCAAGAAGGAGCATCAAATGATGACAATATAGTTGGATAGCGATTACAGGTGCAACCTTGTTATACACTGATTTTTTTATACACGGATTTGACTCAACAGGAATGGCCATTGCAAATGAGAAGGAATGTGCTGTTCCCTGGAGAAGGGGAAAAATGCATCCCTTTAGAATCACAGTTTACAAAACTGCTTTTCTTACTATTGTAGAGAGAGTCATACAAGGGATTGCAGGTATAACCTAATTATGCATGGATTTTTCTATCTCAACTTGATTAGAAGGGCCCTTTAAATTAAAGGAAAACGAGCCTTTAACAATAGCCTTGTTAATGGGAAGGAGGCAAACCCACTGATTCTCTCTCCAAGGCAAAGGGACCCCTCCCTTGACCCAGTGAAAGAAAGATCACTTTGCTCTAGGTAAAGGAAGGGGTTGCTGGCTGGAGAGAGACTGATTAAAGGTCTGCAAGGCTGTTTTTAAATCACCAGAGTAAAGGGACTTTGTTTTTAAAATTGATTTGCTTTAGTGGGTTTTTTGCCATCCTTGTGAGTTCTGGGAAGGGAAACCTCCCGAATAATGAGACTCAACCTGTCTATGTTACACTGAGTCATCAAACTCCAAGTTGGAGGCAGCCCTGTTAGTGCTTTCGAACAAACATGGCACGTCCACTCTGGAGCTTTTGTGCAAGTGTGAGCTGATAAGAGCCGACTGTTTCAACTTCCAAGCATTCCAATTCCAGACAAATTTCCAAAATGGAACCAGGATGTTAACTTAGGGACTT
>NC_089824.1:67964773-68027273 GCF_035046505.1 Tiliqua scincoides
CTTCATGTTCCTGACCATGTGTTGACTGTGCTGTGCCCTTGACCTGATCCTATCTAGACACTCTTCTGGTTTAATCTAATAAATTTCACTTACATCTCTGATAGCCCTCTCACATTTTAAATATTTATTGCTAAAGCAGTTATTTTGTCCATTGGCAAATATTTTCAGATTTCCTACCTGTTTAAATACTATTACTTGGTATGATTTATCCAAATATGAGAATCTATATCATAATATGATATGAAATACAATGTGATGTGAAGTATGGATAGCAAATTGTATCTGCATTGCATATTTCCTCCTGTTTCTCTACCATATATTAAAGAGGTGTTTAGTCTGGCAAGGATTATATTTATTTTTTTGGTGTTTGGGCAGAATTTATGTATGAAAAATATAAATAAATTGATAAGTCTGTATCATGATGACTTAATAAAAGCTAAAGAGCTTTTACTCTCTAGAAACATTTTTGTTCGTGCAGTTTTAGGCTTCCTTCGCTTTATGCATTATATAGATTAAATATACCAATTTACACTGGCTTGAGCCAACCACTTTATGTTTTCTCAGTTCTTGAGTTGATATGCCATACCATCATTAACTCATTGTGGTTTTACTTTTTAAAGTGACTGTGTAAACATAGCTACTTTTTCTACTGGATATCTGATCATTTTGTGGAGTATGCTCTCTTCCTGTATCAACAAAAGTCAATTCAGAGTATGTTGTTGTTTTACATCTAATTTTGTTTCTATAGCGGATGAGCATAATGGAAATTATTTGAATCAAACTACCATAGATGCTTACATATAGTACATGAAATTTTTGCCAAGTAATCAAGCTCCAATTCTCACTTCACCTTATCTCCGGGTCAATCAGAGGGCAGAGCCTTTCAACTCTGAACAGTTTCATTTCTCAGCTGAGCTGTTGCTCAGCTCAGGCAGGAACCTGGTTACTTGCTATAGTTACTTTCCTGTGACTTTCCAGCCAAATTTAACCTTTTATTTTCCTTCCTTCTGCTGCAGCCTGGTTCTGCTTTGAAAATGCTTGCAAATGCTTGCAAAGCAGGTCTGTTTTTTGAAACACCAGGATGGGACCCTCCTTCCCAGGCTACAATTCAGTGTACCATTACTTAAGAATAACACCCATGGAAAGCAGTGGGTCTACTTCTGAGTAAAAAGGGTTGCAAATATCTCATCTCTCTGCTGTGAATTGAATTGCATACTCTCAGTTATGTGTTACGGGTTGTATGTAGAGCTTCTGGCTTAACACACCAGACGCCTTAAAGGTGTCTTTGATTCATGGTTCTCCTCATGTCCACCTTAAAGGTGGATTTGATTCATGGGTCCCTGCAGTGGTTCCCAACATTTTTCACTTGCATATCCCTTGGCAGCCCATTTCCATAAATTGTACCCTTCATATTAGCAAAATGTTTGTGATAATACAAGCCCTCATCTCTCTATGAAAGCCCAGACTTCATCACAGTGTTTTCTCTTTTTATCTGTTTGAGGAACAGAAGACTCTGCCTTTGCACTGTTTTGCACCAGAAATGTGCTGAGAAATTCTGGGTGATTGATCACTTTCCATATTAAGAACATAACATAAGAACATAAGAACAGCCCCACTGGATCAGGCCATAGGCCCATCTAGTCCAGCTTCCTGTATCTCACAGCGGCCCACCAAATGCCCCAGGGAGCACACCAGATAACCTCATACTGGTGCCCTCCCTTGCATCTGGCATTCTGACATAACCCATTTCTAAAATCAGGAGGTTGCACATATACATCATGGCTTGTACCCCATAATGGATTTTTCCTCCAGAAACTTGTCCAATCCCCTTTTAAAGGCGACTAGGCTAGACGCCAGCACCACATCCTACGGCAAGGAGTTCCACAGACCGACCACACGCTGAGTAAAGAAATATTTTCTTTTGTCTGTCCTAACCCGCCCAACACTCAATTTTAGTGGATGTCCCCTGGTTCTGGTATTATGTGAGAGTGTAAAGAGCATCTCCCTATTAACTCTGTCCATCCCCTGCATAATTTTGTATGTCTCAATCATGTCCCCCTTCAGGCGTCTCTTTTCTAGGCTGAAGAGGTCCAAACACCGTAGCCTTTCCTCATAAGGAAGGTGCCCCAGCCCCATAATCATCTTAGTTGCTATTATGTTTCAGCTTTTTTACTGTGCTGGTTTTCAATCACTGGTTCATAGATGAATCGATGACCAAAAGCTAGCTATTGGTGGGGCTTACACAGCCAGCTAGCTACCTCCCTTCCTACCTTGCTGGTCCTTGCAAGGCATTCCTGCTTTGCAAGGCATTCTGGAGCACAGCCTGCCTTTTTCTGCCTTATTCCATTCTTTTTCAAGTACCCCTAAAGGTCCTGTTGAGTGTCCCTGGGAATACATGAATACCAGGTTGGGAACTACTGTTTTACTGGTATCTAGTTTACAGTGCACTTACTCTGATAGTGTTTACAAAAAGGTGGTGAAGACCAGAATTTAAAAAGAATAAAAATGTATCTGATGATCTTTTACTATGTTCTTAATAAATTAGAGACTACAGTTCTTAGGTAACAATTAGTGGTAGGTTATTTTTCAGGATCTGACCTTGGATAAAATCAGAGAAAACTATATTCAGACACCCCCCCTAAGTTTAACCCCTGACTTATCCGAGGGTCATAGAAAATTCCATGATTGTTGGCTCAAAACCTGCCCTCGACTTATCTGTGGGGTCAACTTATTGGCAGTCATCTGCGGTGCTTACTGGCCTGGTTGTGCTGTCCTTAGCCCATCAGGGAACCATTAATTCAACTTTGTGGCCTCTATGCAATTCCATGTTTAGGAATATGCCCTTTGCCATGCTAGCAAGCTTGAGATAAAACAAATGAAGAGAGATTTGGAACATTTCAGGAACTTGATTTTCAAGAAACTGTTGCAAAAGCTCAAACTGAAGGGCAGACTTTGGGGAGTATGCATAAAATGATGTTCTCTGTTATTTCTTTTGGGCAGGTTCTGGAGACAGTGATGTTGCATAGCTTTGACCCAGAACAAGAATACTTGTTAATATGATGTCATGAAGCATCAGAGCCTATTATGAAGTTTGTAGGCCTGAGTCAGTTCACATGGTTGATGAGCAGAAACAACAGAGTTTGTGGTTTTTTAAAAAACCTAATCTATGTGGAATTCATTTAATAAGCATATCTTATAGGATATGTGTTACCATGCTGGGTAAATCAAATTTTGCATTCAGCAAATGAATCTTGAGCAGGTGAAATGAAATGAAAGAGACAGAGGGGGAGAGACTTTTTCTTCTGCCTCTGTCTGTACAAGATGGGAAAGGCAGCACAATAGCTAAAGGAAATAATCATTTAGAGTAGAGGTGATAGAGACAGGACTGCTTTGGACACAAAACCAGGCAGTAGATCAACAGTATTTTTCCTCTAGGGAGCTATGTCTGCTGCAAGAGTGGTTGAAGGAACTGACACAAAGGGCCAGTTGGAAGAAGTACCATCTGCATGTAGGATTGACAGGCAGCCTTTAGGATGTGTTGCTATCATTTCTGACTCTAGCAAAGTTAGGAGTCTCTTTTCATCTCATTACAGCATGCAGAATCTAGGGCCTCTCATAAATTCCATCTGTACATTTCCATTTGTGAACATGTTTTGTACGTTTCTAAGGATGTACAAAGAATTGTAAAATGACTTTCATTGTAACTTGACAATTTCTGAGTTATTGTTTTCCTACTGGTCTTTCATTTTGAGTAACTGTAATAGAAGGTATTCAGTAGGAAGCAGAAAGCAATAAAGGTTGATCAAATCCTTCCCACCCCAACCAACCCAATTTTAAGTAATAGACCCTACACTCCTGACTGTGGTGTATATTTCACATAGTTATTCAGTATGATTTAATGCAGCTGTATAAACTAACTGAGGCTTGATGAGACAACTTAACCATTAAAACCATAGTATGTGCTTAAGCAACATTCTGAAAGAGGTACTTCTTGTATAAAATAGCAATCATTTCCTGGTATTTTCACACTAGCTGCTCAAAAAGTTTGCATTCCAAGTTCTCATCTGAATAGAGCTTGTGATGGTGCAGATCTTCCAAAGTTTATTTGTTTGTTCATTTTTATTTAAGTTATTTTTGTCCCACCCCTTTGTCCCCCTCAGAGAAGTAGAGCGCAACTACCATTAAAATGATAATAAAAATAAAAATAAAAGCAGTTTAAAACAAGACCAGTTAAAACAGTGACAGTTTAAAATAGCACAGCAATAAGCAGTTTAAGAAGCAAAGCTAACATGAGTTCCACCAGCGAGATGGCTGCGAGAGGCAGGGCCTTTTCTGTTGTGGCACCGCACCTCTATAACATGCTTCCAGAGGATCTACAATCAGCCCCCTCTGTAGAGCAGTTCCAATGAGGCTTTAAAAATTTACAACACGTCTATCACCACATCCGCTGTTAGTGGAAAATAGGCCTTCATATGGGGACATGTTTGTTAAATATAAACTTGACTTTATCTGTGAAATGTTGCAGAATATATATAGCTTACCTAACTATGATCCTTCTATGTTTGATCATTTAGGGATCACCAAATAGGATATTCATGAGGAATTAAGGGGTGTAGGCAAATGTTGCACAGTGAACAGCATTACTGGAACATTGTATCAGACCTTGGGTATGAACATATGAAGCTATTATGTACTGAGTCAGACCAATGGTCCATCTAGCTCAGTATTAACTTAGTTAATAGTCTTCATCAAGATCTGAAACTGATTCAAAGTTCAAAATGCAATATAGGACCCACCTTCAATAGCCCAGCAGGCAAGAGGGATGGGTGAGTGAGTGCCATAATTCCTCTTTTCTCACCTGGTGGCAGCCAACCAGCATTCAGAGCTACTATGTCATTCTGTCCCTTCTTTCCTTCCAGACCAAATGGAAAGATGAGAGGGCAGAGAGTGGAATGAAACTGTGTGTCAGTTTTGAAAGGAAGACACTGAGAAAAGAGAGATGCAAGACAAGGCAGAGGACAGGGGGAGTGCCACAGCACAGGAAAGCAGGCACTTGAATGGGAAACTGAAGGAGCCCTCTAAAGATTAGGGGCTTGGCTAACATAACTGTTCCAAAGCCAATCTCCAGCAGGATTTATCTCTTTTAGGACCCCCAACTTTGGCTGCTATTCAGACTGTGCAAGCCTGAGCCTCAAAACAAAATGGAGGCAGTTGTGCTGCCATGACCCATCTGAGCTCAGATTGTGACATCATTCCGAGTCTCAAACCACCTGATGAAAACCTTTGTTCTGCACTGGCTGGAAATGACTCTCCAGGGTTCAGAGAAATCTTTCCCAGCCCTTTCTGGAGATGTCAGGGTTTAAACTTGGAATATTCTTCTTCAATGTGTGCTTCCTCATCCCGATGGCTTGAGTGGAGATTATGGCTGTGTAGCATTGTACACAACACTGATTTTTCAATCAGTACACTTTGATAGAGGTAGCTGGAAATGGCTCATGTTTGAACCGTTGCCCTAGTATGAAACGGTTTATGAAAGGCAACTGCTCTTTCCTGTGAGAATGGGGCTCTCATGTTGGCACAGCTGATGGCTCTGCTTCTACAGGCTTCTGTATCAAGGGCATGTAGATTAGGGAAGCTAAAAGAGAAGATTCCAATATCTGCCAAAGTAGAGCAGAAAGCTTCTGTTCTATGAAATTATTTTAATGGTAGAAAAACTTTCAATGCTTATGAATTTATTCTAAATATAAATATTTAAATTCTATGTGTTTGTGCATTGTCATTTTATTGACATTTGCTTATGACAGTTCTTTCAAAATATCTGAGTTTTTTTTCAGCAGCTAAGATGGGGTTGCTATCCTAAAAAATATAAAGTTCTGACTGCTACATACTTGCAGTTCTTTCTTTCTTTCTTTCTTTCTTTCTTTCTTTCTTTCTTTCTTTCTTTCTTTCTTTCTTTCTTTCTTTCTTTCTTTCTTTCTTTCTTTCTGTCTTTCTTGGGAAGACAATGTCAAAGAGAATATTGTCACTGTAATTCTTCCATTTGCCAAATATGGACAAGGCGGTGTTGTAAACGGCATTCTTGAAATGTTCCCATCTGTTGGATGCGCTTGCATCGACCGGGCCTGGAAGAGATTCCTCAAGCGCTTGTGCAAATTCCTCCACTTTTCTCTGATCCCGGGTCTTGCTCGTATCAATGCGAGGTCTTCCTTCCCTTTTCGTGTGATACAGTCGCTTTGTTTGCAGTTTCACTCTGCTGCACACCAGCGAGTGGTTGGTGTTGGACCTCAACAAGTGGGAAACCCCGGCCTCTGAGCGGCCCGCTTGGAGGCAGGCTGTGCAACATGGCCTTTCCCAGTTTGAAGAGACACTTGGCCAACAGTCTGAGGCTAAGAGGCAAAGAAGGAAGGCTCATAGCCAGGGAGACAGGCCAGGGACAGACTGCACTTGCTCCCAGTGTGGAAGGGATTGTCACTCCCGAATCGGCCTTTTCAGCCACACTAGACGCTGTTCCAGAACCACCTTTCAGAGCGCGATACCATAGTCTTTCGAGACTGAAGGTTGCCAACATGACATGAATTCTTCCATTTGCCAAGTTTGTAAGAAATTATTTATTCTTCTCTTGTATGCCAAAAATGAATGATACTTGCTGTAATGGAACAGCTTTGTAAATGTTCATAGTTATGATAATTTTTTTTGTTTGTTTGCTTTACACTCGGGAAACCGGTGTGCTAGAAGGGCAATTATGAACGTGTGGTCAGAGCTGCCATGTGGACATGCAAATTTGCTGAAGGGATACTGGGACAAGAGCAATAACTTATCAGTTTTCTCAAGCATCTCAGTGCTGATGCGCAGGTTCTTGCTCCTGCCCTACAGGCCTCTGCTACTTTATAGCAGCCAGCATTGGACATCTGTCACACATACTGTATGTCATAACAAATAGATCATAAAAAAACCTTGCAAAGCTACAAATGCGGAAAAGCTGAAAGCATTGTTACCGCGATGGACTAGGATTACTCCAATACTGTCAGTATTAATTCCAAGCAGGTTTTCATTATTTTCCTTATGAAACATGGGGATGTCAGGAGAAGTTAAAATGCACAAATGTCAACATTGGTGGAGGGGATTTTTCCTTGCTATTGTCATTGATTCAGCACAGTGACGTATGTACAGCTATATTTGATTGCATAGCATTTGTAATGCATGCTTATATTAAGACTGTCTACAAATCTTCAAGCTTGACCTCAGTAATCTTCCTGTGTGTCTTCCTCTGGCTCTGCAAGGATATTGGAAATTTTCTCTGGAAAAGCATGAATAAAACAGAAGGTTTTCAACCTCTGTTTAGTTGTCTAATAAGAATCTCAGTTCTAAAATTCTGCTTGTAGTCATTTAATCTTGAACTGAAAATGCTACAAATAATGTCTGTAAGAGCCCAATTATGTCCTTATCTATTCAGAAGTAAATCACACTGAAGTCAATGGGGCTTCCTCCAAGATAAGTGTGGATAGGATTGCAGCCAGGCAGCCCAATCCTGAACGCCCGTGACACACAGCTTCGGCAGCAACGAAAATGGCTGCCGCTGGATCCTGCGTGCCACAGGCTACCGCAGGCGGCACCACAGGGAAATAGCCCCGCAATGGGGCTATTCAAGTTACCGCAAACCTTTTGGTAAAGGTGTTCGTGTAGGGCGCTAAGCCCCACATGAATGTGCAGGATCTGGTGCAGCAGAGCTTCACTGGACCCACCTCCCTCCCTCTCCTCAGCACGCCTCCTCCCTGCCTTCTCTCTGCCCTCCGCCTGCCTCTCCCCTCCCCGGAACACCTTCTCCCCGTCCTCTTCACTGCTTACCGTGTGTGTCGTGGCTCTGCGGTCCTTGCGACCGCTGAGTGACAGAGGATGGGCGCCTACCCCGTGCTAGCCCAGCGCTGCCCTGGTGGTAAGCCTTGCAAACATGCTTTATGGTACATTTGCGACAGTGCATGCCAGCGGGAAGCTGCCATGCCAAGCTCAGAATTGGGCTCTGAGTTGCTTGTTATATTAGTTTATTTCTTCCACAAGAGCAGAGCAGCAACCTGGATAAGTGGGAAGATACTCACTCTGGAATAGTAGAAGGGGAATCAAAGTTGACAGTCTTTTCCCAAAGAGTGAACTTCCTCACGTGACCTGTCTATTTCCTGCCCCTAAAAATATGGCATGATCTAACTTGAACTGCAATTTAGGTTTCATAAAAGAATGTACAGCACACAGTGCAGAACAGCATCTATTCCTCTCTTTCAACATCTGTCTTCAGTGGGTCTAAATATTTGAAAGAAACATTTGAATTCATCCTTGTAGTATAAAAAAATTAGGTTCTGCTTTCCAACCATAGGAAACAAGGCTGCAATACTATCCACACATACATGGGAGTAGGCTGCTTTAACTATGGGACTTGCTTCTGAGTAGACGTGCATAGGATTGGGCTCAAGGTTGACCGAGAAAAGATTTTTTGTCTCCCAGTTTCCTTTATTTCCTCCAATTCCTACACCATTGTTCATTTTGGTGGCTCAGGCAGATCTGGCTCACAACCTTTCTCAAGATTTCAAGGAGCAACCACATTCATCTTCCACTACAACTGGCTCTGTTGTCTTAGAATTGAGGCCAAGTATTACACCACAAGTTCATATCACTGAAGATCACTGAAGAAGTGTAGAAGATCTAGTGCTAATTGTTATTGAAGGGAAGCTAAAGAACATTAGCTTATTCAAGAAAGCTTTCAATTTGCAAAGCCTGCTTGGCAAAGTAGAATAGTTTCTGTTCTTATGTATCCTATAATTATTTCCAGCCGCTGAATGCCTCTATGAAATCATCTAGTATGGCCTTCATCTTAAGTTTACTGCCTTATTTAGTTCTTCCTGAGATTTCATTTTGCTGCTATCTCAGCTCCTCACCCAGTAATAGACTACATTTGGGTTTTTCAATCCTAGTTTAAAAGGTTTTTAAAGATGTCACTAGTATGTATGTATGTATCCATCCATCCATCCTTTCCTCTGCCGGAGCAGATACCTAAGGTGGCTTACAATTTATAAAAACAGTAAATAAACTCATGGGGGGAAAAGAACCAATTGGAGGAGAGCAAAACTATTTACATTCAAGGATCTGCTATAGAGGCACAGGTGGCAGACAACTCATCAGTCAAACGCCAGATGAAATGAAAAGGTTTGAACCCTTGCAGCAATACCATGAGGGAAGGGGTAGATTTTAGTTCCCCCAGTAGGGAGTTCCATAATTATGGCATGATTACCGAGCAGACTCGTCTCCATGCCACCATCCCCCTAACTTGGGAGAAAGGCAGCACTCACAGGAAAGCCCCCTCAGATGATCTAAGAAGGTGGGCTGGAAAATATGGGGGAAGGCAGTCCCTCAGTTAACCTGGCCCCAAACCGTGAAGGGCTTTAAAGGTCAATGCGAGCACCTTGAATTGGGCCCAGAAACGAATGATCAACAAGTGCAATCACTGAAGCAACAGCTCAACAGATTCAAATATTCAGAATATTCACCTATCAGAACTCCAGTGGCATTTGTCTTTGGTCTTCCTTCAGATTATGAGCAAACTGTTTAAATCTAAACAGCAACCTGTTTAAAACTGCAGCAGACCTGTACTTCCTTATACTTGAGATGGTGTTTCTGATAGCCATTCCTTCAGCATGGAGAGCCAGTGAACTGTGTGTTCTATGTTCTGACCATCTATTCATTAGATTTCACTCTGGATGTTACAGTACTTCAGGTGGTCTCAATTTTCTACATTCATCAAGACTTACCCTGCCTGTTTTCTTTTAAAAAACATGCTTCAGAAGGAGAGAATTCTATACCCTCTGATCATTAAAGAAGCTCTTTCCATCATTATTCATAGAGGCTTGCGCTGCATCCAACGCAGGTTCGTTGGCTGCAGCGGTTCAGCCAGAGGCAAAGGGAAGCTCTTCGCCTTACCCCTGGGTACGGGCTGCTTGTCCCAATGGGTCTGCTCGGACCTGCGCCACATCTGGAGGCGCAAGTCCGAGGAGAGCGGAGCAGCTTCAAGCACCTCTGGTGCGCAAGTCCAAGGAGAGTGGAGTGGGTTCAAGCTGTTCCGTTCTCCCCGGGGATGGGAGTTGGGATCCAGCATAACCACGGGTCCCAGCCCCACCTCCAGCTTCCTGCGCACCGGCCCCCGGGGCCACCCATTGCCTGCCCTCCCCCCACCCAGAAACGCTTCCCTCCCACCTCCTCCATGTCCCCCACACCTACCTTTGCCGCTAGTGTCGGTGCGGGTGCACTGACACAAGTGGTGGTGAGGAAGCCTCCGTGCGTCGGCGCCGACACAGCTTCCTCCCACGGAGGCAAAAACATGCTTTATGGCACGTTTGCGACCCTCCGGGGGCACACAACCCCTCTTACCCTTCATTCTCTGCATTACACAGGATTTTAGAATTTAAAGGGGGGAGGAACTCGGTGCCTCCTTTTTGTTCTGGCTAACCTGGAAGTGTCTAACAATGTCATGTGATGATGTGACATTGTGACATCACTGCATCAGGGCCATTAGGTTAGACTCTGCTCTTGAGGCTTTGTTTGGGAGAACATAAGAACCGCCCCACTGGATCAGGCCATAGGCCCATCTAATCAGCTTCCTGTATCTCACAGTGGCCTACCAAATGCCCCAGGAAGCACACCAGATAACAGGAGACCTCATCCTGGTGCCCTCCCTTGCATCTGGCATTCTGACATAGCCCATTTCTAAAATCAGGAGGTTGCACATACACATCATGGCTTGTAACCCATAATGGATTTTTCCTCCAGAAGCTTGTCCAGTCCCCTTTTAAAGGCATCCAGGCCAGACGCCATCACTACATCCTGCAGCAAGGAGTTCCACAGACCAAAAACATGCTGAGTAAAGAAATATTTTCTTTTGTCTGTTTTAACTCTCCCAACACTCAATTTTAGTGGATGTCCCCTGGTTTTGGTGTTATGTGAGAGTGTAAAGAGCATCTCTCTATCCACTCTGTCCATCCCCTGCATAATTTTGTATGTCTCAATCATGTCCCCCCTCAGGTGCCTCTTTTCTAGGCTGAAGAGGCCCAAGCGCCGTAGCCTTTCCTCATAAGGAAGGTGCCCCAGCCCAGTAATCATCTTAGTCGCTCTCTTTTGCACCTTAAGGACGAATCTTTAGATCAACAAACTGGGTCTGGGAAGCCCTCTTGGAAATATGAGGAAGTATGGCTTTTGGATGCCCTATTTGTACATGAGATTGAGATTTCAGTTGTTTCTTGCCCATAAATCTCCATTCCCCTTCAGGAGTAGAATGACAGCTTGCCATACCCTGCTTCGGGGCTTCAGGGTGAACTATTTAGGAATTTTTCAATTAATAGTTAAGCTCTTGGAGAACTTCCCAATTGTCAGCTTGTTTCTGTCCTCTTCAAGCTGTTCTCAGTTGTTACAAGATCAAGTTTCTATTTAGTTTCACTCAAGAAGATTTTAACCAATACCAGCCTTTGAGGAAGCCTCTCATTTGGGAGGAAGTTGTCAACTTGGATCCTTCCTTCTGTTTTCCTAGCAGTGTTTTCTCCCTTGTTTTCCCTCTTCTGAATGCAAGTAAAGATTTTTGAATAAGCGTCAAATAAAATCAACATTTTAAAACACTATTTCACTTGCTTAAAAAAAAAGACCGACTTCTTATCCAGCTAGAAATTAACCTACTATCATATAGTTATTGAACACCTTTTGTTCACTCATCCCAGTGGGCGTGCTACAGGATCTTGAGGTGTGCAGGAGTTATACAGAGCTAGTGTACAGCTAGAAATTACAAAAGCTGCATGGCAATGGAGAGAGTAGACAGGCTGGCTCAAGTATCCCCAGCAACAAAGTCAGCTTGATAACATTATAGAGTGTAGTCTTGCTGGTTTCTAGATAGTGGGAACCAGCCCACACACCAGTTTCTGTAGGCACTTATGTGTCAGTGGGTCCTTTATGACTTCATCTTGGTTATTGAAAGTCTTCTCCATATTTGAGACAGGAATCATGTTTAATATTTCCATAATATATGAAAATAAGCTACAATGTAAGCTTAAACTTTAATTTGTTTTGGATTCTGTACATTTTTATTGTACAGCATTTCTATAATCATTTGCCTGTAATGTTAGTATAACATCCCTGCCAACATTGTTACTGCATCTCATGTTGTGGAACAGCAATTGATTTTACCAGTTCCAAGGATTTTTGTTGTTGTTGAATGGCAAGTTTCAGGATCAGTCCACAGAAGATACTTTTGCTTAGAAAACACACATGCATTTCCTTTCCAGATCTGGATATTTCAAAGGTGTTAAAATATGCATAATGGAATTTTTTTTTTTTTTTTAAAATGGTTTTCAAAATGCACTTTGAAATTATGCTAAAATTTCCCCTAACATATATTTGCTCAGAAGAGTAGAAACGTCGTACCAGTATCGTCAAAAGATACTCAAAATTACAAGATTTCTCAACTATACTGTGGGGTGCCCACCATTTTGCAGCAGTATTTCCATCATCATAGCATTGCATTATCGTTTCCTGCTATTTAGGTCCATCTGTGCCTGAAATAGTCGCAACTGCTGAATATCCGCAAGCATATCCTACACACAGGCAAACATGAAGGAGTGAAGATGTATAACTGCCCCAAGTGTGACTATGGCACCAATATCCCCGTGGAATTTCGCAACCACCTGAAAGAATTGCATCCTGATATTGAGAATCCTGACCTGGCTTATCTGCACGCGGGTAAGAACATGATGTTGGCTTTGTGGTTGGATGGTTCATTTTCCCACATTAAGGCACTTAAATGGTTGTGGAAAAGAAGCACTTTTTAATGTCACATGCATGAATATGGCAAAAGAAGGCGGCAGCTTTGTTCTGATCAGTCCCTAATGACGTGTGTATATTAGGAAGGAGTATTTGCTATTCAGTCATAAAGTTAGACAAATATGACCATTTTATTTTTGGATCCATATTGGCTGCTGATTTAAGAATGATCCTTTTATTTCTTATTTTTATAAATATATCCATGAATAGATACTTTGTATTCTTGAGATGTGCGTGCAAGACTTAATTTCTGCAAGCCTTCAGCTCCAGAAACCGTTTCCAGTGCTAGGTAATGCAGGAGAGACCATCACGAGCTTTCTATTACATTCTGAAATATAGTGCAGGCTCCCACAGTTTATTGAGTATTGCTTTCAGGCAAATTTAAGGTCTGCCACCATTCTCAACATCAGAGGTCTGTATGTACTTGTGTTCTAGTGTTGCAAATCAAAATAGGTATTATCTTATATTCTATAGTAACAAAGAGACATGTGAAAAAGTGGGCTTAAATAATGGTATCACATTTAGAGAACATGCCTCAGGAATACACAACCTTCAACACCTAACACCATGTACAGGTTCTCATAAATAAGTCATGCCCATCAAGTCATCACAAGTCTCAATTGTCCAACTGCATATACCATTTCCTGAAATCATTTCCCATTATTTGCATAGTAAAATTCACCTACAAAAGTACATAATGCCATTTAATCTAAAATACAGTGGAAAGAATACAACTGAAATGCAGCTTCTGCTGGCACCATTCCAACTGTATTATTGGCTGTCTGGATCTAAAATTCATGGCAAGGCAGATCAATAATCACCCCTTGATTAGTCAGAGCCTCTATCCTTTCTATTTTACTTCAGAGAAAAGTGCCATATCTATGTTCTATTCTGTCTAGCATAGTGTTCCCAAGCAAAATCGGATAAATTTAGGAAAACATTTTTACTAAGCGACACTACTAATTCTATCTATCTAACTCGTTCACTAAATTTCATCTTTCCAGAGCTTTGATTACTTCATTAAAGCAGTCATACTGACATAAAGCTGCCGCTACATCAACAAGATGAACTGAAGTCCTATGCATCCGAGTGAAAAAGTTGCAGTATTCATGAATGGAAATCTGGAATCAATCATGTTAGCCCAAATAATTCCTTCAAAACTATTAAGGAGGCTGCAATATTGGTAAGGAAATGATTGCTATAAGTGATCTTTACATGATTATTATCAAGTATGACTGTGTTACCAAGTGGAAGCTGCAGTCTTTGAATGTCAAGTGAAGAGGCAACATTTCATAACCTAAACAATTGCTATTTTATTTTCAGAGGTTTGCTTATTTTCCTGAAATTAATGTTTCCCTTGCCCTTATTTCATATTGTATTCCATTGCATTGAGGAGAAACAGCTATAGTCATTCTAAGGTCAGTGAGACTTATGCATGCATCATTGAGGCAGGATTGTGCCCTGTATAAATAGGAAATATATAAAGGAGGAAAGATCAAATTCAGATGTACACAGGCTAGCTTAACTTTGTTTTACTCAAGTTTCCTATATCCAGAAAGCTTCAAATCATATTGCATATTAATTAGCATACTGAATGAAACTGAGTTCATTGGTTATATGGAATAATGATATATTTTATACCTTTGAGCACAGCTGCTAAGGAGTTTATGTGGAGCTAGAACTGCAGCAAACTTGAAACCTTCTCTGGTTGTAATTTCATTGTCAATTTTATATTCTTTTACAGACTCCTGCACATTGTGAATGCTCAAATATAATAATAATTTTTTTTTAAAAAACCAAACTAGGACTAGAACACTTACCCGGGAGTAAATCCTAGTCAACTCTATGGGACCTACTTCTATTTCTATTCTATTGAAAAGATTTTTACCCTGCCTTTCCTCTGCTGGAGTAGATGCCCAAGGCATCTTACAAGGGAGCCTTGTAAAATATACAATATATTAAAAACAATAACTAGAATCACACACACACACACACAAATTATTTGGAGGATGTTAATATATTTACAACCAAGGTACTGCTATAGAGGCACAGGAGGCAGACGTCCCATAACCCAAACACCAGATGGAACAAAAATGTTTTGAGCACTTGCTGAAACGCCATGAGGGAGGGGTAGATCTTACTTACCCTGGTAGGGAGATCCATAATTGTGGTGCCACTACTGAGAAGGTTCACTCCTGTTCTACCATCCCCCTAACTTGGGAGAAAGGCAGCACTTGCAGGAAAGCTCCCTCAGAAGACCTAAGCAGCCAGGCTAGAATATATTGGAAAAGGTGGTCCCTCAGATAACCTGACCCCAAACTGTAAGGGCTTTAAAGGTCAAAACCTGCGCCTTGAATTGGACCTGGAAATGAATGGGGAGCCAATGCAGTCGCCAAAATCAAATTGCCTACCTGCAGTAACCACCCTGGCTGCCGCACTCTGCACTAGTTGCAGCTTCTGAACCGTCTTCAAGGGCAGCCCCACATAGAGCACGTTTCAGTAATCCAATCTTGAAGTCACTACAGCTTGGACCACTGTGGTCAGGTCCGATCGACTCAAGTACGGCTGCAGCTGGCGCACCAGCTGGAGCTGGGCAAACACACCCCTGCCACCTAGCTCTCTAAGAAAGCTGTGAACTCAGGAGCACTCCCAAACTACTCACCTTCTATATATGTCTTCTGAGTAGACATGCATAGATCTGTGCTGTAAAAAAACTAAGATAAACTTGTTATTCTTGGAACACATGCTTAAAAGTACTGTGGCTTCTACAGTAGCAATACATTGCTTGGGTTCCAAACTACATAAAACAGTATTTTTGATAACTTGGTATGCTTTATGGAGAAAAAGGTAAGCAGCATCAAAAGGCTCACTCTAGTAATAGCTATTAGTGTCAATCTTTCAATTGTGTGTCATATTGACTGGCAGAAACTCCTCTTCCTCTCTAGTGCAGAATATTAATTTTAGCTTGAAATAAAATCCTTATGTGAATATTTTTCTGATTCCAAAGGAGGATACTAGATTTCATGCAGCCCATATAGATTACCTTATAATTGTATTTCAAGAAAATTAACTGTGTTTTCATCCTAATGTTAGTTTGTATAGGTGTTTCCACCAGGACCTAGGAGAGGCGGGTAAAGGGGGTAATTTGTACCCAGGCCCAGGGTCATAAAGGGGGCCCAGGAGCCTAAGGAGGGGGCCCAGAAATTTGCTGAGGTCTTATATTTTCGTATCTCACCTGAACTCACTGACTGCAAGGGATGCTGGGTGTGCAGTGACAGCTGCTGACACAAGCCATATCTGCTGAACTCAGGAATGCATACATGATACTCCTTAATACAGTGTCAAATCTGGGAAGAAACTGACCTGCTACAGTACCTCTTTGGCTAACCATGAAGGAGTGTATAGGAGTTCAGGGACACAGCTGTGGGACCACAGCTGCTGCAGAAGCAAGTTGTGATATGCACAGGACACTTTCCATTCTAGTGTGAACCTAAATATGATGTTGCTAATTTTTCAGCAAGATTTTCTATATTTAAAAGACTTTAGAGAGACTTAGGAGTGTGTTTGGTTTTCTGTATTACTTACTGTATCTAGCTGCCGATTCCACATGGGTGGGTAGAACTGGGCTCCAAAGACTTTTCCAGCTATTTCCACCCTTCCTCCACCCTGTTTTGTCCCTTCCTGCCCTATTCTACTCACCTGTCACCACCCTCCCCTGCTCTGTTTCACCCCTCTCCCCTTTGCAAAGGGGCCCAAAAGAAACTTTGTACCCCCTGATCAAATTCCTCTCAGAGCCCCTGGTTTCTACCACCACCAACAGGCAGTAACCTTCCTAAAAGAATTTTTCCCTGAAATTCTCAGCTCTCTGGGTAAAAAAAAAAAAGGAATAAATTATACAAGTTGTATATGGACTTCAGTAGTGAAAAGTAGTAGAGGTGAATGAATCCAAGTCAAATAGCTCATTGCTTCTGCCTGCCAGTTGTATTACTTGTAGGTATTGCTACTGAGTTGAAAGTAATAAGGGGAGAAAATTGAAGGTATTTTAGTGCAGTTTTGTTGCATTTGGATACTAAGTTTTTTGTGTGTGTGGTGAATATATCATATAAGGGCCCAATCCTATCCAAGTTTCCAGTGCCAGTGCAGCTGGGCCAATAGGGCGTGTGCTGCCTCTGGTGGTGGGGAAGCAGTCACAGAAGCCTCCTCAAGGTATGGGAACATTTGTTGCCTTACCTTGGGGCTGTATTGCGGCTGCACTGGTGCTGGAAAGTTGGATAAGATTGGGCCCGAAGTTATCAGATGTAACCTATAATGATAATGTAGGATTCACTATAATTTGATCAGTAAGTGCTGTATTGGAATCCATACACAGAGCAGGTAAATTAAGTAAGTAAATTCTGTAATGAATTTGCCTGAATTCTGCCCATCTCCATCTGAGATGAAATTGCTCCTAACTCTGGATGTGTAACTTTTGATCATCCGTCTCCCCTTCTTCACATCATTCACTCCTGTGCTACAAGCAAATCTTCTGTTCAAATTTAGGAAAGTTTCAAAGGTGGTTTTTAATATACAGTAATATGGGGAGCTATAGGTCAGAGGCTTCCATTGATGCACAACCACTAGTATACATTCATTAAGGCAGCCATTTTCAACCACTGTGCTGTGGCACATTGGTGTGCCGCAAATGGTCTGCAGGTGTGCCACAGGAGTTTGTGAGAGGGTCACATATTAGTAGGGCCACTGAGGGATTTCAGTCCCAATAAGTAGTGTGGTATGCCTTGTCAACTGTCAAAAAACTGATGGTGTTCCTTGACAAATATAATGCCTTTTCAGTGTGTTTGAAAATCGCTGGCTTAAGGGTCTTTTGAATTGTTGCCAGTATGTTTAAAGTGCCAGGATGCATGTCTGCAAGGACTCTTGCAAGGGAGACTCTGTGTACTCAGTGTGCAGTACTGTAGTTCTGATCTGTACAGAACCTACACTTCCTTATCTTTAAAGTATTACAGATAGTTTAATATTGTGTGCAAATCAAACAGATGTAAATTAGATATAAACTTTATTCATATATTGCCATCCATGTACCTGGTGCTGTTACGCAGAGTAAAAAGGCAGGTCTAGGTTCTGAAGTCTCACAGACTAAAAGAGGCCAGACCCAAGGATGAGAAGCAGAGTGGATGTAGGGAATGACTGCAGAAGAATATGCAATTTATCATGCACACTCCCTTCAGCTTAGTGACAGCACTGTATGAGGAATAGGGATTAGAAGGGAAAGGATTACATGGGCTGGTGGATCATGACCCACCAATTTGAGGACCACTGTTTTACTAAATATATGAACAGTAAGGAAACCCTTAGTCTCTGAAGGGAAATATATACTTCCAGACCACTTTTTAGAGCAGCGATTTTCAACCAGTGTACTATGCCACATTACTGTGCCACAAATAGTTCACAGATATGTCATGGGAGATTGGGGGAGGGTTGTTATTAGTACGGCTACTGGGGGATTTGAGTCACAATCGGCAGCCTTTTCAATTGTAAAAAATCTGATTGTGTGCCTTGACAATTTTAGCTCCTTGTCAGGGTGCCGTGAAATGAAAAAGGTTGAAAATTGCTGCCCTAGAAACTAAACAGGTCACTAACACTGCATAAGGTGGTCATCCTTTCAGTATTTCGGGAGCACAGTAGAATTCTTATCTGGTAATGTTGATTTTAAGACTTTCTTGTTTATTACTCTTAACTTCCTATGGATTTTTTTGGTTAATATTCTATAACTGGGGTGTGTTATATTTTTCAATACATTCTTTTTCTACATTTCCTACTTTGTGCCTTGCTTCCACTAGTTCTCTAAACCAGTGGTTCTCACACTTTTAGCACCAGGATCCACTTTTTTGAATGAGAATCTGTCAGGACCCATTGGCAGTGATGTCATGACTGGAAGTGACATCATCAAGCAGGAAAATTTTTAACAATCCAGGGCTGCAATCCTACCCCATCCTTCCCAGGAGTAAGTCCCATTTACTTTCATTGTTAAAAGCATATACACAGTAGTCTGTTAAAAGTACAGATGTGTAACATTTCCCCAAATGCAGTAACATGCCATGGTAGCATCAACATCAATATTAAAAATAAAATATTGAAATGAATATGGACCCACCTGAAATTGGCTGACAACTCACCAAGTGGGTCCTGACCCACAGTTTGAGAAACACTGCTTTAAACCTTTTTCTTCCCTTCAGAGCTGCAGTTCTTAGTATTTGTAAGGCACCCCAGTGCTAGTTCATATCCTTGGTATCTATGCTGATTCTTTTTGTATCTTGTACTAGTTTGGTTTTATTGGATGAATGTATATTGCATTGTGTTAAATAATAGCCATTTGAAAGAATTAGGAAATATAAGAGAAGAAAATGCTGACCCACAGACTAAGGAAAGGGATAAAATGCTCCCACTGGGCTCCATTTCTTAGGAAGGACCATCAGGATGGTGACTAATTTTTTTAGACTTGTAATTATGGTCTGAATGACCTCTAAAATGACTGGTTCAGTCTCTCGTTGTTAGAATTTTTTTAAAAAGTAGGGTTCATAGTCACTACTCTTTCAGTTTTTGACATGCGTAGCAGACCCATAAGATCAGATTGTATGATTAACCTCATTGTCTAACAGGGGTATCCAAACATTTTGGCAAGAGGGCCACATCATCTCTTTGACACTGTGTCAGGGCCAAGAAAAAAAGAATTAATTTGTATTTCAAATTTGAATAAATTTACATAAATGAATATATTAGAGATGGAACTTATGTGAATGACTGACGGTCTCTCGATAGCTCAAGGCCTATAAAAGGCCTTGCACAAAGAAAGGCCGGCCTTTCCTGTTGCTGCTTCACAGATGTGAAACAGCAAGCAGTGGAGGGAGCTGTCGACCTGCAACTTGCACAAGAGGTCAGTCGGCCCTCATGCTGAGAGCAGTTGCGTCAGGCCAGCATGGGCTCCAACAAGTCTCTGGCAGGCCAGAGGCTCATTGGAGACTGGGGGCTCCCTGAGGGCCCCCAGGAGCCAGGTTTGGGCACCCCGGTCTATGAAGTCAGGGTTGTCCTACATGGATGACAAAATGTATAAAGTTGTGTGTGTGTGCGTGCGTGCGTGTGTGTTTTAATAGAGCAGAATTGAAGTGTTAAAAGTTGGTCTACACATTGATAATGGAATATGTAATTCTAACCTCTGACTTCTCCCATCATTATCAATGGTTGAGGACACTGTTACTCTCAAAACCAAAATGTGAAAGGAAATGGCTGACCTTTCAGGATCATGAATAATGTTCTGCACCTCAGATTTCAGCACTGAATTTGGGCTTTGCAGGTTTAAAAAAATGATTTCAGAAGTTTTTGACCTTTGTATGGTAACAAACGTAGTAATGGAAAAATCTCATCAAGCAAGCCTTAATCATAAGCAGCACATGCTGTAGGTGTGCTTTCAAAGTCTTATTATAATGTTGTCTTTACTTCCTTTCTTCCTCAATTGAACATGGCCACATATTTGTCTTTGTTTTCTCCAGCTTCAGGAATGCAAATGCTTGCAAACATGAGATTTGTGTAGCAGAGTCATAGCCTCTTTTCTGAGTTTTGGTTACTATTATGTCATCTTCCCTGGAGCCAGAAACACATACGAACACATTTAGCTTAGGATGGTCTCCAAATGAAAGCCTGTCCTTGGTCCACCATCTTCCTTTCCATAATGCTGGAGGAGGAAATACTGCTGAATAAATGCCCAGCTCCACCACAGTTCCATTTAAAATCCTGATGTACCACTGGAGATTTTAATAAAACTCCATGATTCCAAATGACGAACCTTGGAGCTGCTGCTGAGCCAGCAAATGTTAGGGGAAGCCTGCCAAATGTCACATGTGAAAAGGCCTTGATAAAGAAAAAAGCTTTGTTAACTGTACTCTGGGAAAAGAAAATGAAAAGTACAACTTGAAAGATGTATAACCCCAAACCAGTGGACATTGTAATGTTCCAAGGGGAGAGACCTGATTCTTTATGACACTGTTCAACAAAATTAGCATTTTTATTTGAATAATAATCATAAAATAGTGGCTACTGAAAGAAATGACAAATGTAAACTTGTCCTGCTCCTCAGTCAAACTTCAAAGAATATGATAATTATGCTTTTCATGTATTTGAGTTTAGTTTCCACTGATATAATATCATGCTTCTTAAAGCAGATACTTATTTCCCTATAGATTGCACTGTATCTAATGTTGACTTTTCAAATGAAATTTAAATCTTATCTGTTGGTAAAGTCTTAGTGCCTATAATTTTGTTCTTTGTTATAGACAATTCTTTAGAGCCAGAAATGCAAAGGATTAAATAAGAGTCTTTTCCCATGTTAGCCGCTTCTAATCAGGAGTATAGTCGAGGTGGGGTGGAGCTCTATGAATTTTCTTACAGGAAGCAGTTATGTCATCAGCAGGAGCACTCAGATGCTGCTTTTGAAACATTTTTTCCCCCAAAAGAGAAGAGAAGAAGCATCAGGCTCAGCAGGAGGCAAATGAAGATATTTTCCTAGGATTACATGTTAATACCTAGGTCAGTGGGTCACAACCCACCAGCCTGGAAAACCCTTTCTCTGCCCCCTTAATGGATGGGGCAGGGGATGGTGGTGACATGGTCCCAATGATTATGCCACTGCCAGGGACAGAGATTTTTTTTTAAATTTAGCACCACCAAACACTGTCCTGCCAGGGGATCTACGAGGTTCCTCACACCCTCTGGAGGCTGTGGTAAGTGAAAAAAACCCTCTGCCCCCTGGCAGTGGCGCGATTGTAGCAATTGTGTTGCTGCTATCCCCCACCCCCACAAAAGCTTAGAGCTGGTCTCAAACTCCTGTAGAGTTTGGGAACCACTGAATTGTCTTTCCCAAGGCCTGCCTGAGAGACTATGGCTGCAATCATTTACCTGAGAGTAACCACCATTGAGCTGAATAGGACTTATTTTTGAGTAGATGTGCTGTTTGTGTAACTCATGTTACATTAACATGAACCTTTAGTCTTGTTATTATACTTTTGGTTCTTGTTATTTGTCAGTAGATGTTAACATAGCGGCAAGAACATTTGTATTGTCTGCTCAAAAAACAAAGCTTTTTGTCCTTAGAAAAGAAGAGGTTCACTGAAAGCATCCTGCCCTCTGTTCCTTCTCCAGGGAAGGGATGGAGAAACTATTCCACTTCCACGGGAGACAACTGCACTATGTGTATGCAAACAAGCAACCATGGAAGAAATCCAGAACTCATCCACCACATGAGAGAATGTATGCAAACAAGCAACCATGGAAGAAATCCAGAACTCATCCACCACATGAGAGAATCATCAGTGAAAAGTGATTCAAAGTGTGGTAGCAGAATATTTAGACAATATGGTTTTAATTACAACTGATCAAAGAGTCATGTAAATTTGAGGGAAAGGACTCAAATCCACATGAATCTTTGTGTTAACTTGCCATAAGGGATTTGCAAATGATGGATCCGGACTTGCCACTTTATTGGCAGAGAATTGTGGGTGGGTTGCAAGACTGTGGTCAGTGTGGTAATGACAAAATAAAGAATTTAGGCTGCAATCCTAATCCTGTACACACACACACACACACACACACACACACACACACACACACACACACACAAGAGTAAACCCTGTTGACCTCAGTGGGATTTACTTCTGAGTAAGCATCTTATTATTGTTCTGTTAGGTTGCTGTCCTAAGCACAATTTCTTGTGTGTTGGTTCCATTGAAATAAGTGAGGCTTAACTTCGAAGTAACTGTGTGTTTTAGGGTGAATGAAAATGAATAGCAGCCAGGTGGTGGCTGCTATAAATCCCTCTGCATAGAGATTATCTCTGTTGTGAAATAAAGTAATACTTGAAGCAGCATTTAGCAGAGTTCCTGAATGTGTGGTGCCTAGAAGTAAGTGAAGCTGAGAATTTGTAGATATAAATTTACACTGAAAAAAATAGTATGTTTTTGTGATCCGTAGTTTATGTAAGAATGTACTTAAAATGCAAAATTTTGATGATGCTTTTATATCTAAAGATTATAAGGCTTATTGGCTTTCTTCTGTACAATGATAGTGTAGTTTTTCCCATTGCTGAAAGCAGCTAAGGTGGATTTCTGTAATAGACCACTACTTTTTGTTTGTTTGTTTGTTTTACTCTTGAGACCAGGAACTGAAAGGCCACGGGTAATTTTTGAATTAAAAGCCTTGTTAATCTACATTGATTTTTAAGTTTGTTATAGATTCTTAGTTGAAAAATACAGTATACCACCAACTGTTCTATCACCTGACAGCAATTGATAAAGCATCTGTGCAGAAAGTGTCAGAAAAAGGTTAATATTTATTGATTTTTATGGTGCTACAACCAATGTAGTTTTGCTGTCAAAGATGTATGGCCACTAGCAATGGAATCTGTAAAATTGCAGGTTTCATGTTAGTTTTTACTATAACTTATCCCTGTGTTTTGGCCTTAAAAATGACAGATCTTTAATGCAGAACAAAATGCTCTGAATGTACAGCAACAATGTACCTGTATCAGAATTTAGTATTCCAAAATGAGATACTCTAAAAGCCAGGGGGTGGGGTGGGGGGGGGGAGACCTACCACCTTGCATGGCAAACGACAATCACATTTAGCCTTTCCATCCACTTAACTATGTGCTATTGATCTGTAGCAGGTGCCAAGCAAGTGATCGCTTAAAGTATTACCAATAAAGGACTTGGTTCTTCAAACAAAAAAGTACATAATTAAGAGACGCATAGGCAGGTGATCCATAGCAGCCTTCAGAAAAAAAACAACCTGGTTCTTTTGAAGCATAATGCCAGGCTCTTGTGTTAAAATGAAAAGAAGCATGCTATTCTCTGCTTTCTCTTAATACGTTGTAGGTGGAATAGAAAAAAAATTGGTTTTTTTTCATGACTATTTCTGAAATCTTTTGGAACACTGGTTTTGGGATTTTTTTCACTGATAAGCATCTTTCCTCCTCTTCTATTTTTTACACTGCTGCCTCTCTACAGCGCAAGTTTTAAAAACTGATTTAGCCAGAAGGCTTTAGTATGTTGCAAATGATTTTAGATGGGTAAATGACAGAAGCAGTAAAAAATAATATTGCTGTTCTTGGGCAATTTGTTGTATACTTATATGCACACAGAGCTTCCCCACCTCCAAAGGTTTCCTAATTTCTTTCAATGGTTTGGTGGTCATGCATACTTAGAGGGATTCTAATGTTGCTAATCTCCCCATCAAAATGAATGGGGAAGCCCATGCACAGGAGCTGTTTTTGTTCACAGGGGCACTCTCATAATACTTTAGCAGACCAATTATGTTTATAAACCATGAATTTGCTGCCTTTATCTGGATGAATTGACATTATGCACTTAATCCCATTGATCTCACCTCTGTAAGGATGGCTGGATTGGGCCATAAATGTCAGAAACATTTGTGAGAAGTATATCCTCTGTGATATAGAATTATTATTTTTTCTAACTTTTTTTTGTATGTTTTGGTACCTCTCTTTTATTACCTTTTTTTTAAGGTTCACAGGCGAAGTTAGAGCAGGTTGGGGTCTGAACAGCCTCTAATGATTATAGTTATGGGAAGAAACACTTTCTGTGTAGGCTGACCTGTAGAATAAATGGCAGTGTATACTGTAAACATGCTTTAGATCTCCTTTTGTCTGTATCACATTTTTCTATTGAGCTTTATACCACCAGTTTGTCTGCTCTTTTTTCCCCTCAGACAGCTTACCCATTTTATTGTGCTCATTTAGAGGAAAGGAAAACAGTTTGTCTCCCTGAAAGGCAAAGAACATTGACTGGAAAACTACTTTTAGAGCTAAAACACCATTATAATATATGGCAACTAAAGTTCTCCAATTGAATGTTGCAAAAGCTACTGGCAGCATGAAATATTCTCTAGGAAGAGAGTTTTTTCCATGAACCTTCTACCCTAGAGCCTGGTGCAAAATTTGAATTTAAAGTATTACGCAGAATAATGTATTTAATTTCAGTAAGTCAAATAAGAGCCAATGCTCGTACAACTCCACCTTTTGATTGTAATGACTCTCTCATTAATCTAGCATACTCCAGTTTTATTACACTTCATTAACCCCCTCCCTTCCCCTCTATCTTCACTGATCATTTTAAATCACAACTTGGAAAATAGTTCTTTTTTAGCTACAGTAGCAGCACATCTGGGCTGCTTTGTCGTGCTTTAGTTCCTCCTTTAATTCTGTTGTTTCGAATTTTCAAAGCACCAGTTGCCAAAACCCTGATTGCTTTATGGTATCTATAACTAATTTCAGTCTTGGCTGTTATGGATGGCAGCTTAGTGACAGAAGGTTTTTCAGACACGTTATTTAATTTAAAAAAATTAACTAGAGCTGGCTATAAACCATTAATTATAGTGCCTAACCCCCCACCTCCCCAAATTGGCTATTACTTTAGGTAATGGCTGATATGTTACACTTTCAACCAATTTCAGCAAATAATGTTGGGGGAAGTGTTTTTTAATTCATTACGTAATTCAACTTTAGTGCCAGCCATACACAACAAACCCACGTACTTGTTTGAGATTGCATGGCCATTAAAATGCTACATGTTTTAAATTGGAAGCGTACATCAAATAATAAAACTAATTGATTTCTAACTTGTGACTGTTATAAAACTTGTGGTCTGATTCTAAAAGAAGTTTTGCTTCCAGATAAAAGACCAGAATGGAACTTCCCAATGGCAACTACAAATTGCATTCGTGAGTAGTTCACAAGTGCCCCTGCTACCACTACTACCACTACTAAAAGTACTTGAGGCTCAGTGGGTTGACCCAGCCAAGTGGGCCCCTTTGATGGGCATAGGCCTTTGGCTAGTGTTCAACCTGACCTGATGCTACCTTTGCTGCTTAGTATTTCATTGGGTATTTGTAGGGTTACCTACAGAAGGTAAAAAATAGTCAAAGAAAAAATGCTTTTATTTGTACATAAGAAAAACTTTGCTAGTATGGTATAGTAGCTAACTTATTAAGCTTAAAAGTAGAGAGCCCATGTTCAAAACATGGCTAAATCATGGAGCTCACTGCATGCCCTTAAGTCGCAGTCTTTCAGCCCAAGGTGCCTACTTCAGAGGGCTGCAATAATTAGATGGACTAAAACCCATATTCATCTCCTGGAGCTCTTTAGGTGCAAAGGTAGTAAATCATTTTATAAATTATGTAATTATTTTATGTACAAAAGGAAGAGAAGTTGAGCTGAATGATCTGATAGAGTAAATAAGTGAACCTATTGCCTTGTGCAGAGAAGTGTTGAACAGCTAACTTTGTAAAATAAAAAAAACTTTTTTTATAATTCACAGACCTTGACATAGTCACCAGTTGGAAGTTTCTTTTGTGATTCTGCCTAAATCTTGCTGTTATTCTTGATCTGTGGAGTAGGGTCAAAAGCTAGTTGTCTATACCCTCCATCAAAACAGTAATTAAAAACAGAACCATCATAATTACATATCCTCCAGCCAAAAAATATTAAACATGAGTTTTCAGACATAAAGAGAGTAAAATACGAAAGATTTCTGTATGATTAAGCTTAGCCTTAGCACAATAATCCTAAGCATACTCTTTTGACAAAGAGCAGTTTTAAGTGCAAACTCTTGGTGACAGATTGTGACTTGCTCCTTCCACAAAATGGAAGGAAACAAACTTAACTTTCCCACCTTGCTTTCCAGACTTGTATGATTTCTAACTGTGAGGTTATTGTTTTTAATGAGACACTTAGAGGCATTTCAGATGGTTTTGTCTGGTTTTTGGCTCCTGAATTCACAAAGAACTCTTGGTGTTCCATACCCACATCTCAGTTCAAGTAAGAATCCAAGAATTTGATGCTGAAAATTGGTTTGGAAAGCTCAAAATTGCTGAACTTCCCACTGCATGTACTTTCAAGCACAATGGCGATACTGTTATAAACTGGGGGACTAATGACATTGTAGGGCCTCCAATTTGGGATCTAGCTTGAAACTTAAGAGAAAAAGAAAGAAATTTCAATGTCTCCATGACTATCAGACCTAAATTTCTCTATGGCAAGAGGTATGGATGGCTTAAACCCAAACCCAAGTTTCTAGATCACACGAGTGCTTAATAACCAAAAGGTCACCGGCATGACTTCCTGAGAATCTTACTACAGGAACACCGAAATCTGATTCCAACAATACCTTCTTCTTCATGAAGTATATCCACAAAAGAATACATGTGCAAAATGTTACTTTGGAAAGTAAGTCTTTAAAAAAATGTTACGTCAGAATTGATTTTGTCTCATTTTGAAGTTTTCTGTCACTTGGGCTTGTAACACGCAGGAAGAGGCATATGCCCTCAGCTTAGCTGATCCTCTCTATCTGACGTGCCCATCATGGGAGAGTGAGCCTGCCATGCCCACTGCTGCACCCTTAGGAAAGTAGTGTTTGTTTGAATAACATCATGACTTTCTGCAATTACCTTCTTGATCTTGCCATTCTGACAGTGGTAACAACGGTACGCTATACTCTGCGTAGCGATTTAACGCTGTAAGTGATAGCAGCACATAATTCAGTGCTTTACAGGGAATTTAGTTAATGTAAACACAAACATGTTCATACAGTAAGTTACCACAGATACTGTATAAGTATTAATATGTGGTTTCAAATCCCCATGCACGCAAAGATCTCCTATGCTTGCCAATAAGTGCCTTGGTCCAGAATAGTTTTCCTGTTTATTTCAGTTGAAGGGCCAATCTACATGCACATCATTTGGTAGAAACAAAGGAGTTCCCTCCTTTGAAATGCATGGAAAACACTATGTATGCAAGAGATCTATGTCCACGTCACAGTCATCACTCAGATCTTGGAAGTGGCGCGCATTCATGCAACAGAAAATGTCCATGCACAGTCACAGACAGGAAAATGAGAAACTGTTGCACATGTCAAATTTGGATCATGCTTAGGAAAGAGTGAATTTCATTTTGAAGATTGTTGTTCATTTTCTCAGTAATATTTTTGAAAGTTGAATGCACTCAAAATAAACTATTTATACTTGTTATTATCTTCCCACTCATGCATTAGAGAAGATATTTTAATTTTAATTACAACTTTCAGGCACCCCAATTTGTCATTTATGTGAAATAAAGTTGTTTACTCTTCTAATCCATTAAAGTATGTGTCATAACCTATCAGTTTAGAAACCTGACATTTGGGGAGCAAGTTAAAATCTGTATACACAGATGTGGGGAGTTAAATAATGAGATTGTAAAGCAGATCCTGGGGATGAAGTTAGTGTTTGCCAATGACTTGAAAAACAGGTATATGTTAAAATCAGTTCAACAAAATAGAAATTGTTTATAACTCATTTGTGGGGCGGGGGGGGGAGACTTCAATGAGAGGCTAAAGTTTCAGTCCTCATAAACCCTATTCCATCATCTAAAAAAGCTAGAGTCATTATGTGGTGCTTTGCCACAGCAGTACCTAATCCAGGGGTGTCACTCGTTTCATATCAAGGACCAAATAGCAGTCATGATGCCTACTGAGAACCAGAAGTGAAGTCATTAGGCAGGAAGTGATATCATTAAACAGCTCATAACCAAAAATAAGCACTTTTTCTCATTTAGGAACTCATTAACTGCAAATGACAAAGAGAAAATACGCAAATCTTGATCATATTTCAAGATATGGGACAGCCCAATTTTCATGTGGGCTGCCCTTTTAGCAGTAACACTTCAGCACTGCTCAGCAGCTGAGAGCCTGAGGGTCAGATAAAAAGCTTCTGTGGGCTGCTTCCAGCCTCTGGCCTTATGTTTGACACCTCTGACCTAATCACTTCATCTAATGTCACCTAGGCTGATTTGTGTAACCGGTTCAGTCTTGTACATGAGTACAAAGAAGTTAACAAATCTGCCTAAATTCACTTGAGAAGTGTATTAATAATTCAAATTTGCTTTTTTTTGATATTTTAAGAAAATGGGGATGAGAACAGGGGTAGAAAGCTTCTAAAATTGAAGACAGTTTCTCTGGTTCTCATATTTGTATCCTAAGCAAATAACTTTCTTTCACATGGCACACTGGGCCTAGCGATTCAGAAACAAAACTGGTAACTTTTCTTATCAATGGATCATTCCAATGCTCAAGACTAAATGAGTTAATAACTACGGAATGTGTGGGTTCAGGCAAATGGACATTGTTTATAATAGTTACTAAAATATTGGCTTTGTGCATGAGTGGGTTATAAAAAGTGCATGCTCTGTAGTCTGCATCCATATTGACAAGAACAGAAGCAGAGAACATTTTATTTGCTAGTTATTTATGGCAGAATTATTATAAAACATTTTTTGGTAGGAATAGCTGCAAATTGTGTTCCGGTTGCTTTTCAAACATTCATCGTTCACATTGCATCCCGTTGCAAATGGTAATTACTGTCAGTGGCGTAGCTATCAGGGGCTGGAGGGTGGGCCGCCCCAGGTGTCACCCTCAGAGGGAGTGACACTGCTAGTGACCAAAATTGTGGTTTGTAGTAATAATATCATCATGTTATATACCATTCAATGCATAATTTACAGCAGACTGCAGTGAAAACAACTGGAAAGAAATGTTTTCATTCTATCAAAAGTTATGGCCCAAACACCATAAAATAAAAATGCAACTATCTTATATAACCAAAAGTACATTTCCTTAACTCAAAACGAACCAGTGAGACAGATTGTTTGAAGAGCCAATGAGATATTATTATGACACATCGTGGAACCACGTTAGTAAGGTGATACCCTCGGGGGGAGGGTGACACCTCTAGTGACAAAAATTGTGGAAATCGTGGTTTTTAGGAATAATACCATCGTATTGTATATCATTCGGTGTATAATTTAATGCAGAATGTAATGAAACAAACTATACTGAAATACCTGTGTTCTGTCAAAAGCTATAGCCAAAAAACCAGAAAATGAGTCTGAGTGTTCCTAATGCCAACAAGGTGTTGTTATGACACAGCATGGAATCAGTAAGATGTTGTTATAAGTCAACTCCCTTTTCCATGTATCAGAGCTAATATGTGAACTCCTATTCAGTTATGTGAATGTCATCAAGTTGGCCATTGTTTATTTTGTTGTTTTTGTTGTTGTTGGTTACTGATTGGTTGGGTAACCTGTACCGCTCTGTAATAAAATAAAGCTAATGGGGGTGACACCATGAGTTACCAGTCTGGGTGACACCAACTCTATTAATGCCACTTGTGGGAAGGCTGGGTGTTGTACACTGGCTTTGATGACTTTTAAAGTGGATTCTAAACATTCATGGTGAACTATAATCTATCAGTTAACCATCTAACTATTAACCATGATGGCTGCATTGATCCTCCAGATTCAGGGACAGTGTATCACTGACTACTATGTGCAGGAGAGCAATAGCAGGGGGAGGGCACTGATGTTCATCCATTGCTTGTGGGGAAATATTCACTGCATTTATTTTCTGGCCATTATCATGAATATTACTAGCCTCATCTCACCTATCTCACAAGGTTGTTGTGAGGACAAAAGAAGGGGAGGAACCATGCACACTACCCTGAGCTACTTGGAGGAAGGGTGGTATAAAAATGCGCTGGACATGCCTGCTCCAGCGGGGCTCCTAATGACTTCTAGTGCCAGCAGGAAGGCTGACTGACAAGGTGATGAACTGAGCGTGTTATCTACAAAACACAAGTTATGACCCGATCCTATTGAGGGCCTGTATCAGCGGAATACGCATTCAACGACAAGCAGTGTTGCAAGGCCCAGGCAATGTTACAAAGCGCTTTATGGTGCTTTTGCAACACTGCGTGCCTGTGGAATGCACGTTTCGCTGACACAGGCCCTCAATAGGCCATAAGTGATGTTTTTCAGATAACACGTTCAGTTCATCACCTTCTCAGCCATGCCAAGTTAAGCATAACAGAGGCCTGTAATTTTTTTCTAAAAGAATATTTTAAAAGATCTGCCAGCACAAATTGCTCACTATTAATTTAGCTAAGCACTTTAGAACTATTATCAAAAATATATAGCTCCTTTGCATTTTACATCTTTATATTTATGTAATGCATAACTGTGACTATATATTTTGTATTGATAATTAACAGCAAAATTATTATGCCCATACATTTAAAATGCACCTTCTTCAGATAAAACTATAAACTGAAAATCATTGGAAATGGTTATGTTAATCTGATTTACCCTTAAGGTTTTCATTTTAAATCAATATTATAGTGAGCAAGTACAATAACAGGTAGGCAACTTTTTCCAAATTAATTCTTCACAAAGGAGGCACTTTTGAAATGTGTGTATCTGGGGGAGACTTTAAAGGCAAGCCCAGGGTTGATTTTACTTGCCTACAATAGGAAAGGTGCAAGATAATACAAAGACTGTCTAATACAATCGGCCTGCAGCTTACATAGACTTTACTTGCTCAAGGTAAATTACACATGCTTGGCAAACAAAACAAAATCTCAGAAAAAACAATTTAAGTAGTGTAGGCCATTCTGCCTGCTCCATACTCTGGAGTAAAGCTGAGGTCAGAGAATGGAGCTGCTGCTCCCTCAGTTCCCTCAGGTTTCAGTTCCCATATACCTCACAGTTTTTAAAGAAATAGTACGTTTTCTTCAGCTGTAAGGAATTTTCAGGGTAATTTTGAGCGTACACAATTTTGGCTTTAGGTGCTGACTCTGGAATGTAACACTTGCGTAATATGTAAGTCAGCTGTACTGGCTTTGTCTAACATTTGCCAGGCTCCACAACCTTCTCCTGAAACCAGCCCTGCTATTGCAGAGCTAGCCAAGCAGTCAACATGGCAGCTTATCTATTCATCTGGGGCACGGTGTTTTTGGAAGTTCCAGAGTTGGTTCAAGTTAGAGGAACCAGGGGGAAGTTTGGGGTTGTCAGGGAGGAGGGTGAAGAAGGCAAAATGCCATGGCCATCAAACGGCTCTATTTAACCTGAACCAAGGGTAGGCCAAGAAAGTGGGTGAAGTAACCTAGGGTGCAATCCTATCTTGCACTGGAACAGGCAAGCCAGGAGGCTTGCACTGTATCCAGCGTGAGATAGTGCTCCGCAGTGGCTCAGCTGAAGGTAAGGGGAAACTCTTTCCCTTACCGTCGAGTAAGCCACTGCAGCCCCAATGGGTCTCCTCGGACTTGCGCCACCTCCTGAGGAACTCCCTGGGAACAGGGGTTGGGATCCAGCATAAGTGCTGGATCCCAGCCCTGCCTCCCGCTCCCTGCCTGCCCACTCACCCGCCCTGGGAGCGTCTTTCTCCCAACCCAGAACACCTCCCTCCCGTCTCCTCCCTGCCCACCCCAGAGCCTTGCGCTGGCCAAGCTTGGCTGACACAAGGCTCGCCCGCAAGCCACCGTGGAGGCTGGATGCAGCCTCTATGTGCCAGCGCATCTCCGTGCACTGGTGCAGCTTGCTCTAGAGGAGGCGCAAACATGCTTTACAGCACGTTTGTGACCCTCCTAGGCTGGTACAAGTCATAGTTAGGATTACACTGCTAGTCTTTCCCATTGAAAAATCACTCTTGACCAGTATCCCGTGCCTCAGAAAGGGGCTTAAAGGTGTTATTAGCCCTCAGTGCTGACTGGTACAGTGATGCTCAGATGATGGCTGGAATAGAGATGGCTTAATGCAACAGGTAACCTTTCGCTGGCCTACAGCAAGGCAAGGTAATGGATAGTGGAGCAACTGGCTTCTTACAGATTTTTGTCTCATAAAATTAGGATTGATTGAATCAAGAGTTCCTGATTGACAAGTAATGAGCATGACTTTCAGACAAAGACCACACCACATGGCATCAAGGTCTTGCATTTTTAGAAGAATGCACCTATATCCATTGTGCATCAATTTCCATGCACAAAAACAAATACTGTACATCAAAGCTTTTATAATGTCACTGATTCTGGTTACATATAGAATAGGTTCCATCCCCCCCATAACCCACATCTAATCTCTGAAAAGCCAAAACACACCCTAAAATTGAAAGAACAAATTATTTCACTCCCATGGACAAAGATCAGAGTTTTATTTGAGCCCATCAAACATCAGTATTAGGATCCATTTGCATTGCACATACTTCAGTACTGGAAGTCCATAGTAATAACTAATGTACCTCTTATCACTAAGTAATCAGTCTCTGTCCAAAAGTCTGGGATTAGAGGGAATATCTTCTAGGTTTGGTGATTACAGCGTTTTGATTTTAAAAACTAACTAGCTTGAAGTACAGGATGCAACTGAATAAATAAAGCTACCATTAAAATATAGAAAGGAAAACCTGATACAAAGTGTGCATGCAATATTTTGTTGGATATTTACAGAAAATCTTGAGTGATGTTGGATAAAGACCTACCTGCAAACACTGCATCCAGTGCTCTATTATGTAGCTTTCTAGCCATTTTAATGTACTTTCCAGGCATCTGATCTTGGAGAGCACTTTCCATAATTCAGGTCTACTGAGACTCTTTCAATTACATTTGTCAGGTCAATAAAGATAGAGTAAATAGCCAAAGTTTTTCTGTGTGTATTTACAGTTGATATGACATTTCAAAGAATTGTGCACAAATCATGAAATGCAATTACAATGTTCACAGTATCTTCTATTAAGGCAGTGTTTCTCGAACTGTGGATTGGGACCGACTAGGTGGGTTGTGAGTAAATTTCAGGTGGGTCCCCAATCTTTTCAACATGTGTTTTATTTTAAATATGTACATTCAACTTGATGCTACCATGGCATGTGTCTGCACATGGGGAAATATGACAGGTCTGTACTTTTAACAGGCTACTACAGGGGCAGGCCCTTAAGGGGCAGGGGCAGCCTGAAGGGAGGGAGGAGGCAGCGGCGCGATCCCCAGGATCGTGCCGCTGCAGGCTGCAGACTCCACTTCCGCGTTAGCGGATGCAGGGCGTGATCGCTCCGCATCTACTTTCACTGCTGCAGGGAGCCCTGCTGCAGGTTGCGCCGGGCTCCCCGCACCCCCGGGAGGCTGCAGGGGCTTGGGTACATGTGCCCAAGCTCCTGCAGCCCCCCTGAGCGGCGCGATCCTGGGGATCGCACCGCTGCCTTCCCCCACCCCTGCTGCCCCCCCCCCCCGCCCACGCAAGAACTTAGTGGCTCTCAAACTCTCCCAGAGTTGAGAGTTTGAGAACCACTGGGCTACTATGTATATGCTTTAAACAATGCAGTCAATGGGGCTTACTCCCAAGTAAGTGTGGATAGGATTGCAGCCTTTGGGATGTTTGGGGATTTTTTAAAAACAGATTAGCAACTGCTTGGGAGGGTTAGGAGGGTACTTCTTTATTCTAAATAATTGTTTTAACATAGTTATTATAAACTTTCAATTTACCTACTTAATTTGATTTTATTTGATTTTGCCGTATTGGAATCTTAAAAATTTTCCTGCTTGATGATGTCACTTCTGGCCGTGACATCACTTCCAGGTTATTGACATCACTTGCAGTGGGTCTTGACAGACTGTCATTCTAAAAAGTGGCTCCCAGTGCTAAAAAGTTTGAGAATCACTGTATTAAGGAAAACCCAACAGCAGATGCTTTTGGATATTTTCCACTCTATTTGCATATAATTATTTTGGTTTCCTCACTCAGTATTAAACATGGTCAACTGTTATGTTACCCCAAGGGCGGTTATCTGTTAAATGCATGATATGTGTGCAGAAGAGGACCTAGGGTCATTGTGAGTGTTTTGATTTGCCATGCAGAACCTAGGAACAATGCTGGAGAGTAGAGGCTGACATTGGGAGCCATCAGCTGTACTTCTCACAGTGGTTGAGATGATTCTTCTACGAGCAAGTAGGAGTGAATGTTGGCAAACTCCAATCCTCTGAGGGAAATGTTTCTCCTGGAGAAGTCTCATGTGGGAAATAAAAGCACCTGCAGTGATCTTCATTCTTCTTTGGTTGTACAGGCCCTGCAGTCTTATCCCAACAGTCTGGATGGTGACACTGGAAAACAAACTATGCTTTTGCATTCTCCGATGGGGGAAGAGGAACCACAGTTTCCCTATTCTTATTTTTTTGCCATCTGTAGTGGATGCAGTTTTATGAAGACCTAAATTAACAGTCCAATCCTAACTATGAATGTTAAGAATAGGAGTGCTTACATGACTGAGTCCCATCACTAGGAATGCAGCGTTTTAATTGATTAATTGGTAAGGTCGATGGATTAAAACCATTTGATTAACATGGTGTTGACAATGTGTCATGGATAGTACATCTTTTTTATTTACAAGAATTTAATGCTTCCTGAAATGCAGCTGGTGGGGCCAACTGGACAGTGGCTTGCTTCCATCTATCATACAGGAGAGAATACCTCTCCTAAGATGATGCCTGCTGCAACATATGCTTTTTCATCTAAAAGAGTATGATTCTTGTTGGAACAATCACTTTTATGCAGATTTAATTAATCAGTTAAAACTCATATGATTGATTAAGAGTTCTTTAATCAGATGACAGCTCAACTAATGACAAAAATTAATGACCACTAGAGGGCTTGTGTAGAGGTTTAGTGCAATGTGTGTTAGGTTTTATGTTCTAGATTTTGCTGTGGGGATGGAGAGGATATAGAAAGAGAGGCTTTTTAAATATACCTGTAGGAATTCAAGTAGAGCAGGTTTGGCGGTTCAAATGCAAATTTGTGTCCAGACTGAAGATCTTGCTAGCTGGGCATTTGAAATCAAAACATTCTTTTTACCCATCATCCTTACATTGGCCACGTCTCTAACCCCCAGAGTCCCTCCCACCACAAATAAAACCATCTCTGTTGCCATCCTCACAAGCACACACTTAGCACTACTTATCAGAAGATTCCATCCACGAAAGATGTTCTCAAACCTTGGACACTATCACATCATGCAACACATGCAGGATGCTTGTGCATTCCAGGAATTATTTTCCCGAGACCCCAATTCACCCTGGATGCATCAGACATGTGCAGCAGTAACCATGCTCCACCTACAGCTGGGCTCTGGCATTTTTTTGATGATGTCATCGGAGTCTAAAGACTCTTCAAATCCTTCCAGGCCTACTTGGAACATGTGACCTTAATGCAGATTTTGAAATGGGACTTTGAAAGAATGCCCACCCACCATTTGGTGGCCAGTTCTGGTTTCATAGTTTCCACTAATTTTCAGGTGTTTGGGGTAGAGTGTTGACAAATGGCAAATACTGTTTTGCAGGAACAGAAAGTTTTAGCAGGCAGGAACATTTCTTATGTATGTTAATGAAATCCTGTTTTTCTTGTAATTTTAAGCTGCAGAGCAGGTCTTTGGGGCATAATAAGATGATAACATACACAGTATCTGCTTTAATAAGTAATGTACTGAATAAATATAGTGTCTGATAATAACGTATTTTGAATTCCTTTAAGTTTTTTTTCCCCTCTGTGAAATGTTATTGTGTGCGTTGGCTTCAGACACAGATAGAGCCAAGGCTTTGTTGATAAACAGGAGGGTTTCCCCTCTTATGCTACTGTGTATTGTCGAGCGTAGGGTTATTTTGTTGACTAATTGCCAGTGAATTTTTATTTATGTTTTTTAATTAACCATTACATTTTAAATACCTCACATAAATTTACCATCTAGTCAGGGAGGGGGCTCTTACTTCAACTTTAATGTGGCCTCACCATGGAGAGAAATGACAATATTATAATTCATCAGACCCCTGCACCCCATTTTTTTCACATTGTTCTCCTTGCCATTTTTATCACTTTGGCAAAAAGGGGTGCTTCATTTAGCCGTCTCCTGCATTATGACTTGCTTGTACCACGCATACTTCTCCCTATGCATTGGCAGGCTGTTCCCTGATGGCTCATAGAATAACATATTGTGGCTAAGGACAGTTTAACTCATATATATTTTTATGGCTAATAATGAAAGCGCTTCAGATCATACTAGTCTTTAATTCCTGTGGTATTATTTGAACAATGAATAAAATACTTAATTACTTTTCCATTGGGCCAATGACTTTTTTCCTGAACTGAATACTTTACAGGAAATAAGCACAAATCACCCAGCGTTCATATTTTAATATCGGGGAACCTCCTTATAACTGATCCATGCCCCTAATATTGAAACACCAAAGGTCCTGCCACAGCAGGTTGATTACACACTTGTTACCTGTAATTCAATACAGCAGCACCCTGTTTACAACGTCCAGATTTCCTGTGCTGTCAGCTAGGGCAATCAGCACAAAGACCAAGAGCTTTTGGAACTAAATAAACAATGAGAAAAAACATTCAAGGCTGCCAGTAACCCTTCACAGGTAATTTAACAGCCTTTGACTACAAGGCATCAGTTGTTGTAGATGTCTGCCGAGTATGAAATCTGACATTCTGTCTCGCCATGTTCTGCCAATAGGAATGTACGTACGTAATCTCTTGCTGAGGTTCGCTGGAGCCCCTTCAGTGCATTGTGCTTTCACAGTGAATCTAAGTGGTTTTATTATGACAGACGTCGGCACTTGCAGTCTGTCACACGTATGTCATGTAATCTTTCAGGGTGACGCATTGGGGTATTTAAAATTTGGAGATTACCTAAATTGGGATATTGGCTTCCCCATTCTATTCCTTTTCCCTTTTTTTGATAAAAACTTTATAGGCCAAATATTTCAACCTTGAAAATTCCAAGCTTTTTTGAACTTGAAATGTTTAAATTCTAAACCAGAGGAAAATGAAGATCCATTCAACTGCATGTGTAATAACCTTTTTAAAAGCAGCTGTAATACAATAAGCCTATGTCTTTATAATAATTTCATGCACACTTTAAAATATTTCCAGCATTTGAATGTAAATGATTCATTTTCAGGAGTGGTTTAAAAATTGTGAAATCTTATGCTCTTGGTCACAGACACCAAGCAACTTTAGAAGGAGTATCAACAAACAGTTTGGAGAGACTCCACTTTTATTATAAAGCTCCCACACGCACACAACACACAAACAAATTGTTTTTGTGACATAACTTTTATATATTGGGATGATCAGTGTTGTCAAAATTTTTATGTAATGTTTACGCACTTCAGTTTAACTAGTTTGCGTTCTGATGCATTTCTTTGTTGATGGTTTGAATGGTGACTGCACTGACTGTTTCTTAAAGTCCGTTCAGATATGTTAAAGCAGACAAGAAACATCTGCAAGTTTAAGAGTGTAGAGATGCAAATCCAGCTGGGTGAGTACAAGGAATGTTCATTATCTTCTCTTTTAGCAATCGTCACTGTGATAGAAGAAGGGTAATGAACCATCTAGAAATAATCCAGAATGGCTTCCATTTTAGTAATCAGGCCAGTAAGTGTAACACATACAAAGGAAAATATTGATATAAATCATATACCTAGTCTATTAACCAAGGATACATTAGCAGTGTTGAGCATGCTGCTAAAAAGGCATTATTTAACTAGGAAGGAATAGCAAATGCCTTCTTTATACAAATATTTAAAAATAATTTATATTCTTACATTGTTGTCCCCATGTTATACGTAATTGGTTTAAAATTTTACTTGCAGTAGTACCTGGATCAGTGTTTGCTGCTGGCCTTTAAAGTTTGCTTGAGGCATATTCTCATCTTATTACAAGATGAGAGTAATACAAAATTATTCTAAAGTATTTATTACACAGGAATCTTACAGCCCAATCCTGAGCTGCCCAGGGTGCGCGGCTGTGGCGGTGCCAAAAATGGCTGCAGCCGCATCCTAAGAACATAAGAACCGCCCCACTGGATCAGGCCATAGGCCCATCTAGTCCAGCTTCCTGTATCTCACAGCGGCCCACCAAATGCCCCAGGGAGCACACCAGATAACAAGAGACCTCATCCTGGTGCCCTCCCTTGCATCTGGCATTCTGACATAGCCCGCCTCCAAAATCAGGAGGTTGCGCACACACATCATGGCTTATACCCCATAATGGATTTTTCCTCCAGAAACTTGTCCAATCCCCTTTTAAAGGCGTCCAGGCCAGTCACCATCACCACATCCTGTGGCAAGGAGTTCCACAGACCAACCACACGCTGAGTAAAGAAATAGTTTCTTTTTTCTGTTCTAACTCTCCCAACACCCAATTTTAGTGGATGTCCCCTGGATCTGGTGTTATGTGAGAGTGTAAAGAGCATCTCCCTATCCACTCTGTCCATCCCCTGCATAATTTTGTATGTCTCAATCATGTCCCCCTTCAGGCGTCTCTTTTCTAGGCTGAAGAGGCCCAAACGCCGTAGCCTTTCCTCATAAGGAAGGTGCCCCAGCCCCGCAATAATCTTAGTCGCTCTCTTTTCCACCTTTTCCATTTCCACTATGTCTTTTTTGAGATGCGGCGACCAGAACTGGACACAATACTCCAGGTGTGGCCTTACCATAGATTTGTACAACGGCATTATAATATTAGCCGTTTTGTTCTCAGTACCTTTCCTAATCATCCCAAGCATAGAATTGGCCTTCTTCACTGCCGCCGCACATTGGGTCGACACTTTCATCGACCTGTCCACTACCACCCCAAGATCTCTCTCCTGATCTGTCACAGACAGCTCAGAACCCATCAGCCTATATCTAAAGTTTTGATTTTTTTGCCCCATTGTGCATGACTTTACACTTACTGACATTGAAGCGCATCTGCCATTTTGTTGCCCATTCTGCCAGTCTGGAGAGATCCTTCTGGAGCTCCTCACAATCACTCCTGGTCTTCACCACTTGAAAAGTTTGGTGTCGTCTGCAAACTTAGCCACCTCACTGCTCAACCCTGTCTCCAGGTCATTTATGAAGAGGTTGAAAAGCATTGGTCCCAGGACAGATCCTTGGGGCACACAGCTTTTCACTTATCTCCATTGTGAAAATTGCCCATTGACACCCACTCTCTGTTCCCTGGCCTTCAACCAGTTCTCAATCATGAGAGGACCTGTCCTCTAATTCCCTGACTGTGGAGTTTTTTCAGTAGCCTTTGGTGAGTGACCATGTTGAATGCCTTCTGAAAGTCCAGATATATAATGTCCACGGGTTCTCCTGCATCCACATGCCTGTTGACCTTATCAAAGAATTCTATAAGGTTCGTGAGGCAAGACTTACCCTTATAGAAGCCATGCTGATTCTCCCTCAGCAAGGCCTGTTCGTCTATGTGTTTTGAGATTCTATCTTTGATGAGGCATTCCACCATCCTGCGCGCTTTGGGCAGCTGCTGGCGGCTCCTCAGGAGGAGAAACCTTTTGTCCCCTTCCCCTGGATAAAGTGAGTAGCCCTGCAATGGCCATCCGCGGCGAGCCCAACACAGAGGCTCTGGATCCAGTGGATCGTCGCTTCCCACCTCCCTCCCTGCCCGCACCCTCCCCCGGCATGCCTCCCACCTCCCCGTAACCCCACCTTCTCCCCGCCCTCTGCATGCCTCCCCCCTCCCTGGAACGCAGCCTCCCCCCACACCCCCACTTACCTCTCTGCTGCTTAGCAGTGCGATTGCTGAGCTGCAGAGCTTGGACACTCGCCAGTGATAGCCCGGCACTGGCCAATGCTGGGCTACCACCCAGCCCGCGCACCGGGCCCAGGATTGGGCTCTTAACCAGTTGCAAGTTCTTGTTATACAGAGATCCTGGTTTATTTTACTTACAACCCAGTCTTATCCTTCCTCCCCTGCTGATGCAAAATACAAATTGGCAACCGCTGCATCCTGTGGTTGGGGGGCAGTCCAGGAGATTACCTCTCGGTAAGGGAAGATTTTTTTCCCTTATGCGTGAAGGATCTATTCAGACCTGTGCTAGCTAAATAACTGGTGCAGGTGCACATGGACCTGTGCTGAAGGACTGGATCTGGGCAGGAGAATAGGATATCGACTGCACCAGCACTGCCGATCCTGCTCCCCTCCTAAGCCAATTTCATCCTCCCTCATCCCTCCTGCACTCCCGCCTCATGTCTCTCCTGTGACTTACCTTTGTCAGCAAGCAGTGGGAGAAGTATTGGACCAGGCAGGAAGGCAGATCTTCCCATCATGCTGCCAGCCACGCCCCAAATGGAGTGCTGTTGGAGTGCCTTTTGTGACTGGAGCTGACTGCTTTATAGCAGTGGTGGTGCAGGAGATGCACCACCATCGCATGCATAGGATTGGGCTCTTAGTTTTATTGGCAAATGTAGTATGTGTATTTTTTTATTTAAATAAATACACATGCTACATTTGTGCCGCACTTTTCTTTGAAATCTAGATGTCCTGGGTAGCAGAAATGTTTCTTAAAAAATACAATAAAATAAGATGGAAGTTTAGTGCCACCAAAATGTTTTTATTTGACATAAACTTAAAAGTATTCGTCCCTGACAAACATAACTAGAGAGGGTATTCCAGACTCTGGTGCCACCTTTTTTTGAAAGTGAGGGATCCTGGAACAAGACCTCAGCAGATGATCCTAATATCTAAACAGATTCACATGTAGGGGTCAGCTGTATATTTGGTCAGGGATTACATTTTAAAGTGTACTGCAAAACCTGACTTTGCACATTTTTATTTATTTATGTAGCAATGTTTATGCCTAGATTTCTTATTCAAAAACACAGCCATCTTGCATTTATCTTTTGTCTTTAAAAAATTTATATATAAATACCTAAATAGAAGTTGGCTGAACCTCAAAGAGATTCCAGTGTAAATCCAAGTCAAGAGACAGCAGGTGGGTAAAACAGAAATATAGAGAGAAGAAAAACGAGACCATACTGTTTAACATAATAGGCTGTGGATTTGACACACCAGCTGCCTGGCTATCATTAGGATTTTTTTATAGGCATCACAATAAACTTTTGAGGAGGGATTTGAAGGAGGACAATCTGGTTTGCAAAAAGAACCATCGATACACATTGTCGTTGTCACCGGTTGGAAACTGTCAGCACTGAATAGGAAGTACACAGTTAAATTAGAACATACAAATTTCAGTTTGAAACTGCTAGAAATTTAATCAATTTTGCCATGTTGAAGCATGTTAAAGAGAAGACAGACAACTGGGAATGTTAAACAGAGATAACTTTGTTAGAATATGCAGTCAAGAGGCCTATGCTTGTAAACTTAAGTGTAGCATGTAGGAAAAAAATAACACATTGCAAAAAAAAGGCTTAGTACCAGAGTTATGAGTGCCAGGATGCAGTGATGGGCTGGATAAGTAGTTAAACTGAAATGCCAACAAGATACAATGGATATACAGTTGTGTGCAGCTTAACAACTGTTCACTTAATGACATACTGCATATATGACGGTGGTCAAAGCACAGTAAAGATGCTCTTAATGAGGCAATTGCGTCTTCCATAGCCTATAGCAGAGTATCTTTTACCCAGTAGAGAGGCTGTTAATACAAAGAAGAGGCAATCTATCTCCAGTAGCTGTGAAGTCAGCTAGTGTCTGTGAAGTCAGGGAGTGTCTGTTTACACAACAAAGGCAATAGATTGGACTGAATGTTCACTTAATGACTTAATTGCATCACAACGGGGATTGGAGACCTCATCCCAGTGGTTAAGTGGCACATACCTGTATTGGTAGTAGGGGGCCCCAGCTGATCTGGAAAGAGGTGTGGATGGGTTGTACCTACTCCTTAAGGACAAGGTTGCAAGTTAGGGTACTCCTGGAACTAGTAGCAAAAAATAAATTTGAATTAAATAAATTCGCTATCAACTTAGAGATATCTCTGATATCTAGATATAGTGATATATGTCAAAGGAAGATACAGCTTGGTTTTTTATTATTATTTTTAAAAAGATGTTGTAGGGACTATTCTGTTTGATCCTCATAGATCCATGTAAGTGAAGTCCAAGCATTTACTCTGTATGGTGACCCCTTGACAACATCCATAAAGATAAAACATCTTTAAAAATAAATACACAAATAAAATGAGTTAAGAAAATGCTTTTATCCCCGTAGTTCTGTCAGCTGATCTTATCTGAGAAAAAATTGCCCCAATCAAACTGAGCTTGCTTTTCTAAGCTTTACAGAAACAAAAATATGGTTGATGTTGGATTTCAAGAGTTAAATGTCTTTTAGTACTAACATTATATGTCAGAAATTTATTTTCACATAGAAATGTGTTAGATGTTCTGTCCCTTGGCCTTCTTCTGAAATGTGAGGTTTATAAAAATTCTTTGGAAACAAAACATTGAGGCTATATTTTTCTAGATCATTTTAATGTAGTTTTAGTATCAGTGTAGGGGTTTCGGCTGAAGTGGGGTTTCTAAGACCTCTTAGAGAAGTTTCAGAGTTAGTGGTTACAAAAAAGAGCTTGCCTCATAGAAGTCATAGATGGATTTATAGAAGTCATAGATGGATTTATATATCAAAAATATCCTATAGCTGTCGCTGTGTGAATTGTCCCCTCCTTATCTTGCTTTTCAGATAATATATTTTCTAGAATTGCTCTTGGCAACAATGGAGTTAGTTTTACTGAAGCTGTTGGGATTACAAACAATGGTAATTACACGCTTTTCAAATACCTTCATACTTGGATCTATTTTCTTGGAATCATATTCCGCTATGAACCACATTTACAATAGGAATCCACCCTAGGTCTCAGCTTAGAGAAACCAAAACCAGTCTGATGACCCAATCTTATCATACTGTCCTACTATTGTAAATCAGCTGCTGACAATATGCGGCACACACTGCTGTGACCATTTTTAAGCCACCATCACAAAGCAGTGGCAGCAGTATTGGTGGCTTGCTGCTGCAGCCAGCAACCTGCCCTGGTGCAGGTAAGCTGGTGAAGGGGGTGGGTGGTGGACAGGGAGGGGGTGGAATATGCCAAGGATTGGAGCCACCAGGAGGCATGGTGGGGCATGCAGGAGTCTGTTACCAGCAGCAATGGTGCCACCAATATGTTATGCCCCCTGCCCAGCCTTGCCACACCCCGTTGGGTTTGCTCACCCTTGGCCCAGCCAAAGAACTTGTGCAGGTATGAACAGACCTATAAGATGACAGGGGCTGCTCTTCCCTGAGAAGGCCACCCTACCAGCCCACCACCACAGGTTGTAGCACATGGCTTGGCTGTATCCGTGCTAGTAACAGGGAAATAGATTGGGCTGCCACTTGTTTGTTTTCTTACAGCCCAATCCTAACCCACACTGGAACAGGGAGGCCAATTGGCCTGCTCCGTATCCGACATGGATTTGGGACCAGTTGTGGCTCAGCCCGGGGCAAGGGAAACTTATTCAACTTACCCCAGGTAACCCTGCAGTAGCAATGGGGCTGTTTGGATGTGCTCCAGCTCAAGAGGTGGCACAGATCCAAGCAGTCCAGAGCTGCTCCAGGTTACCTAAGACTGGGGTTAGAATCTAGCACAAGTGAGCAGGAACCCCACCTCCTGCACACCCGTGGCCAGCCCGCCGACCCTCCCCTGCACCAAAATAACTCCTTCCCGCCCTCCCCCCGACCCCCATGCTGGCCTGACTCAGCTGAAGTGGGTTTACCTTTTGCACCCACCCACGGGATTTGGACCAGCCTCCCTCCTCACTCGGTGGCACAAACATACCTTACAGCATGTTTGTGACACCTCTGGGCTGGCGCAAGGGACTTGAGCCAGCCCATCTCCCTTTCGCGATTGTGCCCTTAATGTACTGATTGCATAGCACTCTTTTCAGTGAGATCCTTTCTTGCTTTTTATTTGAAAATCCATGAGGTTTGTTTTGTTTTTAGCTTTTTAATCATTGTAAATTGTTTTTAACTGTCTTTCATGCTGTATTTTTAAATTGTTTGTTAGCCGCCTTGTGTGCCGTTAGGCAAAAAGGCGGGGTACAAATTAATAATAATAATAATAATAATAATAATAATAATAATAATCTTGTAGCTTAAGGTGACATGCTGCTGTTGTGGCACTTTGAACTTGAATTTGATAACTTGGTTGATCATTGCCGCTCTGCTCTCTTAACTCATCCAGCTGGTTACTAGATATTTCCTCAGCTTCCTGTAGGCAGCTGAATTTCCTAGGATTGCATCCTAAAGTTACTGAATTAATCTGTGGCTAAGGCAAGATTTGAACCTGAAACTTCTTGGTTCAGAGCTTGTTTTTTTAGACACTACACCATACCCATGTCATAGTAATTACTCGGAATTCTTAAAAGTAGGAAGAATCTACAGTAGTCTAGAAATGTGGTTGCACTTGTTTTTTGATAACTTGTATTAGAAGGCTTTGGTAGAATTGCCAGGCTACAGCCCAGAGAGGCCCTTTCTGCCTTAAAATTCATCACTGAATCAAACATGGCTTTCTCTTTGTGTGTTGTCTTCTTTTTTTCATCTGCCCCCTCCTGGTGGATTCCAGGTGTGCCACAGCAGTCAGAGCAAAGTTACCACTTCTTCATTATCTAATTCAGGGCGCAGTCCTAACCAACTTTCCAGCTCTGACCTAGCCACCAATGCAACATAAGAACAGCCCCACTGGATCAGGCCATAGGCCCATCTAGTCCAGCTTCCTGTATCTCACAGCGGCCCACCAAATGCCCCAGGGAGCACACCAGATAACAAGAGATCTCATCCTGGTGCCCTCCCTTGCATCTGGCATTCTGACATAACCCATTTCTAAAATCAGGAGGTTGCGCATACACATCATGGCTTGTACCCCATAATGGATTTTTCCTCCAGAAACTTGTCCAATCCCCTTTTTAGGATAGGATTACCAACCTCAAGGTAAGGTAACAGACATGCCCTTACCTTGAGGAGGCCTCCTTGACTGCTTCCCCACTGCAGGATGCAGTGCTTGTTACATTAGCACAGCTTATGTCAGTGCTGGAAATTTGGTTAGGATTGTACCCTCAGTGACATTTTCAAAGTTCTGGGAAATATTCCAAATCGCTATCTGGCAACCTTATACCCACGTGTATGAACGTGTATGAATTGTTAACTACTAGGTGGATTGTAAAATAGTAGTTAGCGCTGTTGCTATTATTATTATAAGAATAACACAGTGGCTATCTGTATCTATTCTATGTGACCAGAATAGGGATCTTTTGGGATCTTTTCTTTTGGGATCTTTTCAGTGACCAGAATATTTATATTTATGACTTTTTTTTCCCCCATAGAGAGTTATTTAAGAGGTATAGAAGAAACCATGTAATCCTAACATCAGCTAAGAACAAGAGTTTCTTGCAATAAGGACCTGCATTATTTCATCAGCTTACCATTGTGGCTTAATCATGTTTTGATGAGAATGTAGAGTTCCATCTAAGTCTCTAAAGCCAGATTTATCAAGTTGCTTTAAAGAGGAATAAACAATAGAAGTAACTTGTCGTGATGTCAGATTTCTAGGTTGGACAAAGGATTGGAACCTGTGGGCAGGGTTTGTTCTGTTTGATTTTTATGCAGCATCTAGTGTTTGACCTGCATTATAAATGATGCTTGTCATCATCATCATGGAAAACGTCAGATGAAGGTCAATCAAATGATGCCTTGATAATTGGTTTTTAAAAGTGGCATCTCGCAGAGTTTGGTCTTTCTGCTTTTCTAATTTTTTTTTCCTCTTTCTGACCTAACAAAGTAAGGGAAGAGATAGAGATTTATTGAAACTTCTTTTATTTAGCAGATTCATAGAACAGAAGGTTCTATTAGAATGACTCTGGTAAGTCCAAATTAGTCTACTGTGGCTTCTTTTTTTTTTTTTAAGCAATAATTAATTCTGTTTGGTTTCAGTTTCATTTGGAACTCAAATCTTAACCTTTACTCTTAGTTCAGCCATCTCCAAATTTGTCTGCTTCAATGCCAAAAAAGGATAGGCCTGCCTTTTTTCTGGGTAATTGCTTCCACCCTCTCATTTCATTAGAATAAGATCTCATTGGATCTGGAATAAGTTCCTCATGTACTTGGCAAAACATCTGACTTGATTGTGTTCAGTCTTGAGTCACAAAACTTGATTTTGGCAGGCACACACCAGTTTTCTGTGCCATAGCAGTTGCAAGAAATGTGTGAGTGGCCATTATCTTTTCTTTATTCTGGCAGAATGGATTTATTGGAATCTGATTTTAAAACTTTTCAAGTGCTTCCTCAGACAGCAGACACTATGATGAATCTTGTTATGGCACGTGTAATTGCCATGGACTTTAAACCACTGCAGATATACTCAAGAAGGCCAAAAGTTGGCTGGTCATTTGAGTAGAATAGCAAGTAGCAGTTTTGGGTAGCGTGAACATGTGTGAATATGTGAAATCTTATTTCAGTGTGTACAGATGCACATGCAAAAGGTCACAAAATATAATAAGTTCACTGTACTTTTATGGATGTCTCAGGGATATATGCCTCATTCAATCGCACATATATAGCCAATCCTGATGTAACATCATGGCCTTACTATTTATAGATGGTAGCTGCCTGATGAGTCATGCTGCTGTATCCAAATTGGCAGGAGTTTAAAGTGTCACAGTTACATGGGGCTTTTCATCTTTCTCCTTCCAGTGGTAGCCCCTCATGCTTCTCAAGAAGCCTATCCCTACAAGGCTTAAATTAACCACTTACTTCTGTGTTCATGGGGAAATGTTTTGAACAGTAGTATCTATGGAGGGTTTGTTCCAGGACTTCCCACAGATACAAAAAAATACAGACGCTCAAGTTTCTATAACATTGCATAGTAATTTAAAATGGTGGACTTTAAGACCTAGCGGCGGCCTGCCTGACTGACGGACTGGTTGGCTACTTCCATGCCGAAGTGGTAAGCTTCAAAGGGCAGCTTTGACAGCTGGGGAGAAGGAAAGAAGACACAAGGGGAATTTTTTTTGATCTATGGTTGGTTAAATTGATGAATGTAGATAAATCTGCGGATATTGGGGGCCCACTGCACTGTTATGGGCTTCTCTGGATCCCAGCAAATTATTATGTTTGGTGTTGTCCCTTTACTTTTACAACCTTGTGTTACCCTGCTACAAAATATTTTTTCCAAGAAGTTACTTGTAGAACTTTAGCACAGAAGATTAACAAGAGATTCATTGCAAGGGCTGAGCTGCTTCACCAAACCAGATCCCCTTGCACATGGTGAGCTTCTCTTTCTATTAATGTTAATAAAAAAGAGAGACACTGCAAGATGTCTGCCACAAGTCTATTTAAATTAGAACATACATCTTTATGAAGTGTCTTAATGTTTTTGCTTTTCAGAATACATTTAGGCATGTGATTTGAATGAATGCAAATATTGAAATGTTTGACCTAGTTTTAATAGCTTCATTTTGAGCATAGGCCAAAGAATGGTACCATCTGTGCAGCGGGTAGTGAGCATAATAGGGAATTTGAAGGCAGGTAGAGGAAATCAATGTGTAGAACACATTTGGTTGAGTAAAATAAGCCAGAACTTTTAAAACAGCCTTTTTTAAAAAAACTAATAGTTCACTCTTCTCAGTCCTTCAGAAAATTTCATAGCATCAGGATGTCTTATATTAATGTAAACGTGTACAAAACTCAATTTTCTCCATATTTCAAGGCTTTTGCATTCAAAGTACCAGTATGTTATTCCCAGAGTTTTGGGATTGGGGGGGGATAGAGAAATATATTTATGATACAAGGAACAGAATTGGGTAAACAGAGAGAAGGCAGAACATTAAATCCTTAAAATAAATATGATGTGACAGGAAGGACATATAATCAAAGAAAGTGGATGATTTTTTAATCATTAAGATGCGATTAAGCAGTCTAATGAAAAATAGCTCTTGCTGTATTTTATGAATATGCATCTGACGTATTTTGATTATTTATATTATCATTATTTTAAAATAGTCACAATTTCTGAACAAGGACTGATGTGAAGTGATTGATCACAAGTTACTCTCAAAAGAGACAGAGTGAAGGGGTTAGGGGGGAGAGGTATGTATGTATCAGTCATACAGATTGTCCAAAACCCTTCTGATCAATAGCATTAAAAATTCAGAAGTCTCCAGTATGCTTTGTGCTGAAAAACACAAAGGAAGTCATTTTTCTTTGCCAATTTTCAGAGCCTGAGTCTACAATCAGCTCTTTTCAGTGGGCTTTTACATTGTATAGGCATCCATTGAAGAGAATACACTCCAGAGAAGAAAGTTTTCCACCTATCACCAATTTGGACACTCAGTTAGATAAGTGAAACCCCTCAATTCAGGATACTCCTTGTACTATATTACACATGTTATTTCAGGCAGCTATTCACATTAATCAAAAACTGATTTCCATTTTGTCATTTATGGTAATAATGGGCAGCCCAATTCCACCACTGGGGTTCATGTGTGGTCAGGATTCATGTGGCCATGCTGATCCCTGAACCCTCAGTATCTCTGGCAATGGCCTTGCCCTTTGCATCTTGGGTGCATGAAGGGCTCAGTGCAGTGCTTTGACCTGGGATCCCAAACTAGCACTGCAAATAGAATAGAGCCACTAGGATCTCTTCCCCACTAGCTTGTCATTAAAAATATCCTAAACTCTCAATTGAAGAACCTTTGAACACTTCCTAAAACTGGGCCAGTTACCAATTACTGTCAGTTTCCAAAGTCCTAGGTATAAGCCAGGTTAGAAACAGAATTAAATGATAAATACACATAAGCAGCTCCACTCCTCTATCCACACAGCGGAAAAAAAACATTATCTTGTGTGACCCATTTTTTTTTTGTGCAGGGCCTTGGGAGAAGTGCTGATATTGGAGCGCTTGTGGCTTCTTCCACTTCAGGACTGCAACTGGGCCTATATCCTGGCAGGAAAATAGGTTGTCCATTTATACCATTTAGTTCTTTTTTTTATTTTAAATAGGCTTACAATGATAAAATACATAATACATTACATAAAAACTTAAAACATAAGATAAAAATATAAGTAACATAGTAATCCCAATAAATAGGTAAACAGCAGCCAGCAATAAAATTTAAATAAATGAGTAATAATCACAGAGCATACGGTTTAAAAAACCCATCGCTGTAGAGAAAAGTTCGATCAACATTATAGTCCAACTTAAACTCGCCCCCCCTTCTCCAAAAGCATTATGAAATAAAGGTGTCTTGAGTCCTCTTGGAAGCCCTGCAGAGATGCTGTAGTTCTAAAAGTAAAAGAAGAGTTCAATCTTAAAAATTGAACCACAGAAACCCTTCCTCTATTTGCCACCCCTCGCACTTCTGTCAAGGATGGAACATGAAGCAGAGGCTCCTTCAGAAGATTTTAGAAGATGGATTGGAATGTATGAGAGTAGATGGTCCCTAAGACATCTCATTAGGGGGCTAAAGGCCTTTAAGGCCCAATCCTATCCAACTTTCCAGCTCCGATGCAGCCGCAATGCAGCCTCGAGATAAGGGAACAAATATTCCCTTACCTTGAGGAGGACTCCATGATTGCTCCACCACCACAGGATGCAGTGCATACCCCTTTGGCATGGCTGCATCAGTGCTGGAAAGTTGGATAGGATAGGATAAGATAGAAAGGGCTTAAAGCCCTTAAGGGTTTTAAAGGTCAACACCAGCACCTTGAATTGGGCTTGGAATCAAATGGGCAGTCAATGAAGCCACCGGAGCAGTGACCCGACAATGTCAAACCACCAAGCTCCAGCGACCACTCATTAGGAGCATAGTGCCCAAAAAAATTATCACCAGTGCCAATCAAATCACGTTTGTAATTTCCTGCTATTAATCCTTCACTGTGTCATGGATCATTAATATATTCTTGTAAATTTTAGAGATTTTTTTAGTTCACTTTTGGGGTGTTTATTGTTTTTAATACATACTTTGTTTTGTTTTTATAAAGACAGGAATATGTAACAAAGAGAGCTGAGGAAGAAAATAATGTATTCTGATCTCCTGTACAATGGTCTAGTTCTAGGTCTACCTTGGCTTATTCATAAACTGTGGCTAGAACAAGCCAGGATTTACCAACCTTCATACATCACAATTACTCCTGGCTTGTTCTAATCCAGAACAGAAAGTATAACACTTCCCTGCTTAGTGTGTGAAATGAAGAGAAGGACATAATGTGCAGTAAAATGCACAGAACCATGGTTTAGTGTGATATCTGAAACAGGCCAAGGACTTTACAAAGAGCAATGGCTATTGACAACTTTATCTTCATAAAATATCTGATTTTACATAGCTTTACTTCCAACACTAATTAAAAGAAATTGGGATTTATCTTACAAAAATGACATGACATGTCCACAATCAGGATAAAGTAAAAATGAAATAAAGGGAATAACAACTGTCAGAGACACAGAGGGTTGCACTAGATTTAGAGGTTAAAAAACCTTTAGTTAAATGAAATGACAGCAGGAGAAAAGGAAATGGTGAACACAGCTACTGATAAGTCTTTAAAACCCAGCTCAAAAGCATGGCTGTGAAAAGAAGACACCTGAGCAGTCATTATGATAAACACATCAGGGCAAAAGGATTATTTTATTTCATGCTGTTTGGAACTGAAGATTGGTGCAATCCATATTTGTGAGGTTGCCATGATATTTATATCCTTCTACCTGCTGTGTGATGGAGAGAGAACATAAAGGTGGCACAGATAAAAGACAATGATAAAAGTTCTCATTTAATAGGCAATGCACTGATTACTGGCCACTAGAGTATGGTTTGAATTGCATCACTGATGAATAGCCAAAAGACTCTGTTAACAAAATCAGTATCTTTAAAAGTCTTAAATGATCAGAGCAGAAAGAATGAAACCATTTGTCAAGATTACAATGGTGGTTAGAAAATGCAAATTACATATTAGCTTAGTTATTACTCCATTATTTGCAATAATTATTAATTGTTGCTCCTTGTGCTTCAAAATAATTGATTTTTTAACAAAATGCTAGAAGTCAAAATAGTGCCTCTCAAACTGAATTATTGTTCATGCTTTGTAGTTTTTTAAGCATTAGGGCAGTAGTTCCCAACCTGTGAGCAGTGGCTGCCAGGGGAGCCATGAAATCCTCATGAAAAATCTGCAGTCCTATACAACGTATGGGATTGTAGCCCTAATGGGGAGCCACAGCCAGTGGTCCAGTAGGTCAAGGGAGCCACCAGCTGACAAAGTTTGGGAACCACTGGATTAGGGGCTTCAAAATTTAGCTGGCACTTTGTTGAAAAGTCATTACAAACACACAAGTATCCCCTTGCAGACAAGTACATGACACAGATAGCTGTTGAGGAGTGCATTTCACATTCTGGAAATATAAATGTATAAAAAACTTTTCATTTCAATAGATCCCTACTCTACCTAAACTGGCCACAATGTTTTAAAAAAATACAGTATTTTCATTCAGATGCACACACACTATTACTGCTGATTGACTCTTGTATGTTTTCATAGGTATAAATATTGCTTGGCTCAAACACGTAGCACAATTTTTAGCACAAGTCAGTTGCTACTGGGACCAACAATGAATTCGATCTCTAGGTGTTGGACCTAGGGAAGATGCTAGGGAGGGCACCAGGAGGCAGGTCTCTTGTTATCTGGTGTGCTCCCTGGGGCATTTGGTGGGCCACTGTGAGATACAGGAAGCTGGACTAGATGAGCCTATGGCCTGATCCAGTGGGGCTCTTCTTATGCTCAGACCATTTCATCAGACTTCTGTCTCTTCCCCTCCCCTCAAAGGGCCCTCTCCATATGCCTCTAAGTACTCCTTTTACAGGAACAATTGCAGGAGATGGAATGCCTTGCTTGTGGCCTTTTCCAGAGGCATCTTGGCCACTGTGGAAAACAGATGCTGGAGTAGATAAGCTTTGAACTGATCCAACAGGGCTCTTCTTGTATACTTACTTTTGAGATCAGTTCCAACATAATGTGCACCACCAACACTAGCACCTACATCAGTGACAGGCCTACTAGCCCTCTTCCTGTGCCAAGCAACAGTCATCATCCTTAGCAATGTCTTGGGTGAAGGTGTCTTTGTTAAAAAGCCACTATGAGCTTTTTACGTTTGAGCAGATAGAAGGTCTCAAGGTATGGTTCTAGATTTAATATTGCTGATTTTTTCGAGGAGGAATATAAACAAGCAAGGGATATGAGAAAAATTGCCTTTTTCCTTTGGTGCTTTCCTTTATGAAAAGAAGCATTAAAAACAATCAAAGTAACTGCTGCCCAAATCCTAACCAACTTTCCAGCACTACATAGATGTGCCAATGGGACACGTGCTGCATCCTGCAGTTGGAGAGCAGTCACAGAGGCCTCCTCAAGGTAAGGGAATCTTTGTTCCCTTACTTTGAAGCTGCATTGCTCTTACCTTGGTGCTAGAAAATTGGTTAGGATTGCATCCTACATAGTCTAATGAGAATTTAGTTTAGGAACCTTTTGATGATGTGCTAGTGTTACAAGGCAGATAAGCAACTCAGATAAGCAACTCAGAACGAGCCGGTACACAGGGATGAAGGTTCACAGGCTTTTATTTGAATTGTATACAATTGGTCCATGGGACTCATGTCCAAAGCATGGGCCCCGGTTTGACTTTGTCCAAAACTTCCCATTCGCTGAAAGTTTGACATCATAAATGGGGCTGATTCTTAATAGGATATAGATAAAATATCATTTACATAGAAGATAGAAAATAGGTGGAAACAAGTGAGCAAAACCATTGATTGGCTCTGATTTACATACAGGTGGGATTTCACCTTAAAACTTTGCCAAAATTACACAATTTCCAAAAGTTTTCAAAAACCAGTAGGGTTCGCTGTAACATCCTCATTAACACAAGAACACTTAAACACAGGTGTGGAGACCCCAATTTGGCATATATTCCCTTCAGGCTCTTCCTAATTAGGATGGCCTTGCTTGAGCCACCTGTCTCCTGATTTTAATAAAACACTGTGGGCCTTCTGTAAATCTCTGTCCTTTAAACTTCTATTAACTGTTTTACTGACATAATTCTATATTATTGTGACCAGTTAGAGTACATTGGTATTGAGGGATCTATAGTGGTGTATATCCTTGCTAAGTGACCTCTTCCCTTTTAGTGGTTGCCTAGCACCTGCTAAAGTGTAATCTCTTTGAGCTAAGGCTTCATCCCGCTCTTTGCTCTCTTATATCCTTGAAGCATCACAAAAAATGTCACCTACCCTGCTTGATTCTTCATATGTCAAACTTTCACTGCATCACATTTTCCTTTTTAACAAATCCTTCTCCCATTTACCTTTAAACAAGTTACATGCACTAGGCCTCTCTCTCTCTTTCTCTGCACCTTCGTAACAAACCTGCACCAATCTCTCTAAACATACATTTCTCCATTTCAGTTGCAATTCAAACAAAGAGACTCTAAAAGCAGAAGTTTGTGTTGTCCTCTGTCTTCTAGAATTCATCCCTTGCAGGTTTCCGTGATTAGCTAGCTAGACGCTTTGTTAGTTTGCCAAGAAACATTGCAAACTGAAAAGCCTTATGTTGAAGCTTTTGTCTAATTTTAAGGTTTTTCTAAAATCAAGCAGTTAAAACTTACTTCTAATAATTGCAATGTTTCCATATATGTGTTTTCTCAGCATTGTAATGTAATTGGTAAGACGTGTGCTTCTGGCCTATCTATCTTTGCCTTAGATACGACTCCCTTTTCCAAATTCCAAAGTGTATCAACATAGCCTTTGAGGCCCCAAAATACCAGCTTCTGTGAAACTAGCAAAACAGCTTCTAAATAATTCTTTCAAGCAGCTTTTCTGTGAGACTCCCAAACGTATGCCTTTATGCTTTAGCCAGACCTTTAAAATGATTCTGTCTTTGCTTAAACTTTACTGGGCTATCCAATGACTTTACAGTCTAGGGTTAAAGGTCACCATGCCTCACTAGAGCCAGGCTCATGGACTCCTTTTTTTCTTAACATGTTCTTTCAGCAATATCAGAGATCAAAATGGCCCCAAATTCTACAGAAGAAGACATTAGTTGCTGCTGCTGTCACCCACCTTCACCCAGTAAACCTGCCTTGGGCCCCAATGGGGACTGGTTTACAAGGGTTTGTCAGGTTTTGGGGGGTCAGCTGGGGTGGGCCCTCAAGCAGATATGGGCTTTACTTCTGTGCCCTGTCTGCAGTGCCTCCCCTGGATTAGTTGCAAAACACTGGATATCTTTAACAGATCACAGGGTCAGTGGCACATAAGCATTGTTTCTAACATCAGACCTAAACCGACTACAGGCATGGCCTGGTATCCATGGAGGTTCCATTCTGGCCGCCCCCCTTCCCCACAGATACTGGAGACCACAGATACAGCGAACACCTGTCTCCATGCCCTCCACCCCCACAAAATAAACTTACCATGGCAATGATTCTTGCTTAAAACAGTTTGCTACAAGCTTAGAAGCTCATAGCAACCTTCAAGCTACTTCATAGCAGCCCGGTCGCTTCTTACTAGATAGAAGTTAACAGGAAGTAGAACTTAACCGCTTTTTGTTAACCTTTGTCTATCTTTTTTAATGTCCAGGCTGCTGAGAGGCATCTCCTTTATGGAAATTTTTACCTGCATAAGTTCTTAAGCAAGTTAATGGGCTTGTGGGGGTGTATGGAACCCCCACCACCACCCCTGTAAGCTCATTAACTTGCTTAAGAACTTAACCCAGCCAAAAAGTTTTCCTTAAAGCAGAAGATCTCTAGGATCTAGGGTAAACCATTAAACAAGTGAATGGGCGATGGGGGGCAGTGCAGAGCTCCCCCCACGAGCCCTTTAGCTTCTTTAGTGATTCGCTCCAACCAAAAAGTTTCCCTTGTGATCTTCTGCTTTAAAGAAAACTGTTTGACTTCACATCCCCCCACCCCGCGAGCCCATTAACTTGCTTAAGAACTTGCTGCAGCTGTTAAGTTCCTTAAAGGAGAAGGCTGCCTCTTGTTAAAATAAAATTTTGAAAAATTTCAAAAATTGAAAAAATTCTACAAAGTTCTGCTTCCTGTTCACTTCTGTCTAGTTACTTAGAAGCGACTTGGCTGTGGGGAGGCAGCCTGAAGGTTGTTATGAGCTCCTAAGCTCGTAGTGACCTGGTTTAAACCAGAATCACTGCTGGAGTAAGTTTAAATCACGTGGGGGGGATGACAGGAGGGGGTCCTGCATCCACAGAGAAATGAAACTGTGGATACCGGATCCACAGATATGGGGGCCTCCCTGTATAGTTCTCCATGAATCTGTATCTGGACTTCCAATGCTTTTTTAGTTAGCAAATTGCAAATTCCTTTTTTATCTTGCAAATTTCTGTTACACAAAGATTTCTGCAAATTGACTCTCATTAACGCCTTTGGGAATGGAATAAACCCAGAGCTAAAGTTGTCGAGCGCTCTTTTTCTCACAGACACACATACCAAAACAGTTTGACTTACTATGTCATGTGCAAATGAACACGGAGAAGTCAATTTTAGCCTTTAGAACAGCAGAGAGAGGTTGAAAGAGCGGAGCATGCATTGAATGAATGACTTCTGGGTATAATTGAAATGTGTTGAAAGAGCAGATCATTGAAAAATGCACCATCAGACAGCAGGGGATACGTGTATGTTCATATAACAACTTGGAATACATTTACATCCTTTTGCATCATCATGATGCAGAACTGCCTGTGTTGTTCTTATCCCTGGAATAATCATTCATCATCCCATAGCATGTTCCCTTCCTTTTAATGCATGCCTATTATAATTGTTTTCAAGTGTTCTTTAGAGGCTTGCAGGTAACAACTTGATAAATGTTTCTACAAAAGTTACTGGCACCCACCTGTCTCACAGACCTTGGTGGGTGCCAGTGGCATAGCTAAGGGAGTGCAGGGGGTAGCAGTTGCACTGGGCAACAAACTTTAGGAGGGCAATAAGCTGAGCTTGACACTTGTGACCAGAATTGTGTAAATCTTGGTATGTACGAATAATACCATATATCATTGGAAAAGTGATTTAATGAAGAATGCAGTGAAACAAACCACATCAGAATATCTGTATTCTATCAAAAGTTATGGCCAATTAACCAGAAAATGAAAACACAACTGCCTCAAGGAACAAAAAGTGGATTTCTTTAACTCAAAACTGACCTATGAGATAGATTGTTCTGAAAGCCAATGAGATGTTATTATGATACAGCATGGAACCAATAAGGTGTTAATATGGAGGAGGCAGATTTCACCCCAATTTGCACTTTTTAAAAAACCCGGGTGTGATGTCACTTCTGTTTGTGACATCACTTCCGGGGCATCATTTTGAGCTCAGCACTGGGCTACAGGTTCATTAACTATGCCAGTGGTGGTGCCACTGAGAACCAAGCTAGCTCCCCCTTAGCCCGTCCTGCATTCTATCTCTTCATCATGCTAAAGTGTGACATAATGTTGGGCGAGTGGGTCAAAATGCTGGAAAGCTAGCTTTTATACTTAAGATTCAAAAACATATCCCCCATTTCTCTTCATTTGTAACCAAATGTAGAAAAAAGTCCCTTTAGGGCGCAATCCTAACCCCTTATGACAGTGCTTTCCAGCACTGACATAAGGGCAATGCAGCTCTGAGGTAAGGGAACAAACATTCCCTTACTTTGAGGAGGCCTCTGTGAGTGACACCCAACTGCAGGATGCAGCACTTGTCCCATTGGTACCGCTATGCCAGTGCTGGAAAGTACTGACATAAGGGGTTAGGACTGCGCCCTTAGTGTTATAATCTTAAAACAATTGTGCTTCCGAGCAAGCAAGATGGTGAAATGGAAGTATTTCTTCTTGGACAGACATTATTTCAAATAAGTCTGCTGTATCTATGAGAAAAGGCAAGTGTGTATGTTTTACTGTGCTTCTTTATTACCAGAAGCCAAAAATCAATGCTGGGTTCTTCTTGCTGATGATTAAAAGGATGGTTTATCTTTATATGGATCTTTAATTTTAATAAGTTAATAATTCTGTTTTTAGCTACTATTATCTTAATAGCCAAAAGTCTCAAACATTTCTTCTGCTAATTTCTTTGGATAGCTTTAGCCATCTTATCAATCTGAGTGAATGCTTTTGCTTGCTGTATTGTGGAGTCTATGGGGAAAAGGTAGGCTACTATCTTCAAGGGCACTACAGAGGTATTGGACTAGTACAGTTTGTCAGTTTGCAGATGTAGTGTGTGATCTTCATTAGAAATTGCTGTTTGTCTCTTCATACCCCTCCTGTCTAGTGTTGTGGAAGTTTGATAAAAGAAGCTGATTAATTTGTTAATTAATCGGCTTCATTGGATTTGATAAAGCATTGAATCGCATCCTGGATGATTATTTTCTTGGAGAGAGTTCTAGTTTTCCTGCTACATCTTGGAGTGTCCTAATTATTTTATCATATTGCTTGGTCAAGCAAAAAAAGAAGAAAAAAGATTTATTCAGATAGTTTAGAAAGAGTTCTATATATCCAAAGTGAGAAACTCGGCATTTTTTAAGTTACTATCACCATCTTCATCCACAGTTTTTCAGTAATTATGGAGAGGATAGTGAAGGGAAATGATTCTATCTTATCTGAGATTCAGTATTAGGTTTTATCTACTTCTAGATTAAGAATTTTTAAGGTTCAAAATGGAAGCTATGCATTTTATATTAGAGGAAGAAGAAAATAATGAGTCCTCTTTCTAAATGAAGTTGAAAAGCAATTTGATTTCAGTTTTTCCAATGCTGAACAAATAAAATAAAAAAACCCTATCGTACTTTATTTACTAACCACTGAATTGAATTGTTCGCCTTTTATTACAGATATAAAGCAAAGACTATGAAGAGGCAATCATTTCTGCAGCTATCAGACTTCCAGTAACATATCTCTTGTGGTTTAAATAACAGATAGTTTAAGTGTTTTTCCATTACCTTCGTGTAAATGAAAAATGCATAAAATATTTTAACAAGGCAAAAGTAATCCAAGGAGATTGTTATTTTGCGTTACAAATTAGGTTATTTCTGTCATAAAATTAAAAGAAAAAAATCAGCGCAAGGACATTTTAGTTTAATATCATTTACCAAAAGGAACATGTAGCAGATTTAATGAGCTAGCAGGTCACCTGAATCCAGCTGTTTCCGACCAGCTTTATGAAACAGAGAATGCAGCTAGCGGTAGGAGGTAAGCATTATTACAAGCTCTCAAGGAGTTACAAAATCGATTTCTGCTTGAATGAATTAATTTAGATTATCAATTTATAACCAGCTACACGAATCCCATCAACTCAACAATTCAGTGAATGATCAGGCTCAGCCTTTGCAAGAGCTTAACAATTAGAGAGATCTCCAATTACCTCCTGTCCTTTAGTGATAAAGTTAGTTAGTGTGACAGGAGGGCAAGAAAAGATGTTTGTCTAAAGATCTGAAGATGTGACACATAACACCTGTAAATGAAAAAGAGCATCTTGAGCTAAATTTTCTAGTTAAGATCTATGACTACACTGGTAAAATAGATACAGATATGGCAATTTGGGATTAAAATGGTCTTCAACCATTCCACTTTATAGCTAGCTTTGGACAAGTGACTGTCTCTTTGAGCAACTTCAGATATTCACATGAACCCATGGGTGTTCAGACTGAATTAAGGTGGGGCAGAGGTATATATTTAAATGCTAAATCACTTAAAAAAAAATAGCTCCCTGCATACAGAAAGCTAGCATGTCAGATTAAAATGCTTCCTGAGCTAGTAGGTGTTTCCAGCTGCTTTTTCAGAACAACTGAATTGACTTTAGATCAAATCTACTTTATGCAGTAGATGCAAAAATTGTAGGGCCTGTCCAAGACATTTTGGCACCTGTTATCAAATACAAATGGTAGCCCCTACAGTAAAAACATGCAATAAATTAGGAGGCAATTCATTGGTCTTCAGTGGATCCCAGTGGTGGTGCTCTCATTCTCTCTCATGGTTAGGCTGAATCTGATACTGTGTACTTTGAAACATAATGCATGAAAAATAATAATAAAAGGAGAAATTCAGGACCACATCGACAATTTTAAGTGAAGGGGACAGTGGTCCCAGCTCGGTGGTGAAGCACTTGTTTTGGTATACAGAAGGTCCCTGGCATTGCCAGGTAGGGCTAGGAACCTTTGGTCACTGTAGACAGTACTGAACTGGGTGAACCAATGGTCTGATGCAGTATTAAGGCAGCTTCCTGTGTTCAAGTTAGTAGGATGCAGTCACAACCATATGTACTTACACTTAGAGCAGGATGACCTGCAAGAAATGAGCAGGTAAAGCTTTTCATAGCTTGGAAATAGACCCTATTGTATGTTAAATGTGCCCATGCCCATCAGGTTGTTACTTAAAAGCAGAGATAAGGAAGCCAGCTGAAACCCCTTGTGTTAGGGCCATACGTACTCACTGAGGCATAAATACACGTTTACCACTGCACATGCAAATACCTATCTTGGATATGACTTTGTCCAGCCCAGAATTAAGACCAAATCAAGGAATTCATACTCAGTAACCAAAGAAATCAGGACCTAGTGAACAGCTGCTTCCCATTCCCCATTCCCCCCCTCCCATTTTCTTATGCTGCCCTTCCTCCAAGGAGCTCAGGGTGGTATACATAGTTCCATTTCTCTTTTTGTCCTCATAACAACCCTGTGAGAGATCAAGACTGGCCCAAGGGCACCCAGGAAGCTTAGTGGCCGAGTGAGGATTTGAACCTGGCTCTTCTAGGTTGTGGATAGTGGAGCAAACAGCCCCAGGGTGCTTCTAACTAGGCTAACAATAACCACAAGACAGAGTTTCCAAAAGAATACAGGTTTTATTGAAGAGATATAGCAAAACTAAGAAAAAGGCAGTGCTTACTTAAAAGACCAGTTGCTTCGAGCTTTAGGATTGTAGGTGGAGGATAACTGAGAATTGTTCTATTTGGACAGACATGGGTTAAGTGAGGGGGGAGAGGAGGAGTCAGATTGCCAGCTGGGCTGAATTTTCCCCATCTGAGACAACCCAAGAGAAGGAGAGAAAGCGGCTGCTGGGAGTTTTAAGGCAGTTATTCTGGTTAGGATGGGTTAAATGGAGCGTTAGGAGGGAAGAAAATTTTCATAATGAGAATGATGTTGTAGGAAGGGGGGAATGACCAATCCAGGGGTACACTGCTCTTTTGAAAAACAAGGTCAGTTTTTATTTTCTGAAAGAAAAATGGAAAAACACAGCCAAAAAGGTGACCCTCAGTGGGCAGGGTAAGCCACTCCTTCCATAGCAGGAAGCTTTCCAATGGGTAAAACCTGGACAGCATGAATGGGAAGGGGTAGTTATAGGGATATGAGCAAAGAATACAAAAATATTCCTGGTATCTGGAATGTCTCCAGGGTGCACAGCCAGGTCATATCCACACTTTCAGAAACACATACCTTGCTTGACATGGCCAACAGATATGGAGTTGACTCCTGATAAAATGCAAAGTGGGACCAGATATACACCACGAGAATAGCAAGGGGCCAGATGGCCATGGAAGGCAGTTTGATCTGGCCTGGAAGTCTGAAGTTTCTTATACTGAAATAAAGCAGTGGGCACTGCAACTCATAGGGTCCAGTCCTAGCCAAAAAAAGGTTAAGAACATAAGAACAGCCCCACTGGATCAGGCCATAGGCCCATCTAGTCCAGCTTCATGTATCTCACAGTGGCCCACCAAATGCCCCACGGAGCACACCAGATAACAAGAGACCTGCATCCTGGTGCCCTCCCTTGCATCTGGCATTCTGATACATAGCCCATTTCTAAAATCAGGAGGTTGTACATACGCATCATGGCTTGTAACCCGTAATGGATATTTTCTCCAGAAACTTGTCCATGCATAATTTTGTATGTCTCAGTCATGTCCCCCTTCAGGCGTCTCTTTTCTAGACTGAAGAGGCCCAAACGCCTTAGCCTTTCCTCATAAGGAAGGTGCCCCAGCCCAGTAATCATCTTAGTTGCTCTCTTTTGCACCTTTTCCATTTCCACTATATCCTTTTTGAGATGTGGCTACCAGAACTGAACACAATACTCCAGGTGTGGCCTTACCATAGATTTGTACAATGGCATTATAATATTAGCTGTTTTGTTCTCAATACCTTTTCTAATGATCCCAAGCATAGTATTGGCCTTCTTCACTGCCGCCACTCATTGAGTCGACACTTTCATCGACCTGTCCACCACCACCCCAAGATCTCTCTCCTGATCTGTCACAGATCACTCAGAACCCATTAGCCTTTATGTGAAGTTTTGAGTTTTTGCCCCAATGTGCATGACTTTACACTTACTTACATTGAAACGCATTTGCCATTTTGCTGCTCATTCTGCTAGTTTGGAGAGATCCTTCTGGAGCTCCTCACAATCACTTCTAGTCTTCACCACTCAAAAAGTTTGGTGCATCTGCAAACTTAGGCACCTTACTGCTCACCCCTGTCTCCAGGTCATTTATGAACAGGTTGAAAAGCACCGGTCCCAGGAAAGATCCTAGTTCCCTTAGCTTGAGGAGGCCTCAGTGACTGCCCCCACTACCACAGGGTGTCACACACCCTTTTGGCATGGCTGTATCAACACTGGAAAGATGGCTATGATTGAGCCCTTAGTTGTGCAGTGGTGACAATGTAGCTACTCCAGGATTGTGTCAGAGTAAGGGATTTTAGAATACAAAATACTGTGTTAATGTGTGAATGGTCTAACTTTCTGCTTGTCTCCGTTAAACCAATATCGTAGCTCATAACTTCAGTAAGGCCATATTATTTTAGAGTTAATTGAACATCTTATCAAGTAACTTGCTCTGCTTGTGCAACTATATTTTTAACAGCATTTTTTACTACTTGCTTTTTGGGTGACATGTTATACTCTCATAAGGCTTAG